>NC_143023.1:49762199-49916366 GCF_057628025.1 Oncorhynchus mykiss | reverse complement strand
TTGAGCGCCCGGGGACCACGCGCCGGGAGGAACGCACTGCAGATCTGCCATTTCATAATCTGTTCACTATGTTTCTTGCATTTTGACTGGCAAATATTGATATTTATCCCAAATATCTAGCTCATTTTGAACTTACTTTGGCTACACATCACAAGACTCTCTTCCAGCTGTTCCCTTGCGCAACTGGCTATGTCAAGGGTAGGCAGCCCTGGTCCTGGAGTGCCAAGCAGGCTCTTCATGTTTTTGATTAACCAACCTGGAAGACCAGGTGTGTTGAATTCAGTCACTGAACTGATCAATTAGCTCTGTAGCTCAGGTGTGGTGCCTAGTTGGAACAAAATCCTGCAGGACCTGTGGCACTTCAGGAACAGTGTTCCCTACCCCCGGGCTATAGACTATGCAAGCCTCTCTGCAATAGGCCATTTCTTTTTTTTGTGAAATCCCAGGAATAGCTATAGTAAAAGCTATAGGTCATTTATTTGTATAATGTTATAAGGCCTAATAGCCTATTCGAGGAAATAGTTTAAATAATTTATATGCCCAATGTGCTGTGGCAACGGATCAAATGTTTCCAGTGCCTGTGTTTGGTTAATGGACCCTCTCTCTGTTTGTCTATATAACAGGGTGAGCAGAGCTGAGTGCAGCTTGACAGGTGCTCTTGCCTGTTATTTGTCCGTGAGGCGAGTACACAGCCGTATTGACCTCGAACAAGCGTCGAGTCGATGGACATTTGGATGTATTCTGTCATGAAGTAGTCAGAAAAACAATACCACTCTCCTACTGGACACACACCTTTTCAACATGACGAGATTATGCTTTATCAATAGCCAGGCTATATCCCAAACCAGTGGTCATCATTATCAATGTGCTAAGATACGGTTTCAACTCAACATCAATTCCTTACGAACCCTTCCATGCCACTCCTGAACAATACATGTGATTCAAATGTCATTCAAAGTACCACAACCTTGAATTGTCAGTAGAATGTGAAATGTGGGAACTCACTTTCTCTAGGTCCCCTGGTCGTTCGCAAATTGCAACCACTCTGTTCTCCCGATCCACTTCAGAAAGAATACAATTCCTTTCCTTCTCATTCTCGCCACCCACCTTTACTCTACCACTCTTCCACTCTGACGTTGCAAACGAGGTGTTATGTTATTTAAACGTGGAAAATTGTTTCAGGTGCAAAAGTGTCCATTTATCAGGTAACGTGTTGTTTTTTTGCTCACTATCTAGCTTTGTTCAGTTCAAAGGGCCCACCAAGTTATGGAGACACCCAAATGTACACAGTTTACCCCAGGGCAATACCCACACAACATGTCTAGGCAATAAGCATGCGCAAAATATGAAATTGTCTCGAATGAAGCTAGGCAAAGGAGAGCTGCGTATGCTGACCCTATGCATTAATGTTCAAACTACTGACTGGGGTCATTTTGAACCAAGAGGAATATTTTTTTATCATAGCCCAAAGGTGGTTTATTCAATTCTTCCAATCTTTCATAATGTTGTCAATCAGCTTGTTCTTAATACATTACAGTGCATTCGGAAGGTGTTCAGACCCTTTTTGACTTTTTCCAAATTTTGTTACGTCACAGCCTTATTCTAAGTTGGATTAAATTGTTTTCCCCTCATCAATCTACACACAATACCCCATAATGACAAACCTAAAAACAGGTTTTTAGACATTTTTGCTAATGTATATAAAAAAAACGAATATCACATTTACATAAGTATTTGGACCCTCTACTCAGTACTTTGTGGAAACACCTTTGCCAGCGATTGCAGCCTCGAGTCTTCTTTGGTATGACGCTACAAGCTCAGCACACCTGTATTTGGGGTGTTTCTCCTATTCTTCTCTGCAGATCCTCTCATGCTCTGTCAGGTTGGATGGGGAGTCCTGCTGCACAGCTATTTAAAGGTCTTTCCAGAGATGTTGAATCGAGTTCGGGTTCTGGCTGGACCACTCAAGTACATTCAGAGACATGTCCCGAAGCCACTTCTGTGTTGTCTTGGCTGTGTGCTTAGGGTTGTTGTACTGTTGGAAGGTGAACCTTCACCCCAGTTTGAGGTGCTGACTGCTTCGGAGCAGGTTTTCATCAAGGATCTCTCTGTACTTTGCTCCGTTTGTCTTTCCCTCAATCCTGACTAGTCTCCCAGTCCCTGCCACTGAAAAACATCTCCACAGCTTGATGCTGCCACCAACTATGATTTATGGTATCCTCAGAGGGTGGAGTGATCTTGACCTTATAGGTCAAGTGGTATAAGTAATTGGTAGAACTGTAATACAGAAACCAGCTACCATCTGAATGTGCACATAGTGCTATATTGTGTGTATTCTCCAAAAAATAATTTTTCTATGAAAAATGTATATAAATATGCACTTAGTACTAATGTGGATTCTGCTTTGGAAAAACATGTCTTTTTGTTATACAGAATATTCTACATAACTGTCTATTTTGGTTTGAAAAAAATCAGAACATTATTTACATGTATAATGCCGTTTTTGATAAGAATTAAGTAGATATTTTGCTGTGATTTGTTTCTTTTTTTTTTCTTTTGCTTCCTAAGCTGTGAGGAAGTGAGGGCAGGCCATGCTCAAGTGTTTAGGGTGAGCGTCAGTATGCTGGTCTGGTTGGTTGGCTGCTCTCATTTTCACTATCCGCTGTAAGATCTTGTCAATTCATTCATGTGTGCAAGGAAAGCTGATGTAGCTATGGGTACACTCACAATACCACATCCAGAAAATATTCAGCTTTGCAGTTCAGCTGGCAAAGAACAAACGGATCTGCTGTGCTGATAAGATCTTCCATTACAGGTTTTTATATCCCTGTGATTTAGCCATTGTGGATCTGTTTAATCTGAACATATCTCACAGACAACATCTTGCATTTGCTAATACCCACATTCCTGAGCTTAATTACTGTAGCATTACTGTTTGACGATATCACCGCAACACAAATACCCAAGGTTTAGATTCCAATCCACCCTTTTATCAAGTCTTTATATGAAAACATCAGCAATGAGGCCAACTTGTAGCAATCATGGAAATGGGAGATTCTCAGATTTTCTTATATTGCATCATCACAATTTGCATACATTCCAGTTTCTTGTAGATAGTAAAACAAACATCACAACTTGGGAAGTTTAGACCAATCTTAACAAGTAAAATACACAGTAAAAGGGTTAATTCCAGAGAGAATGACAAATGTGTACAAAATTGGTGCCAGCCTGTTGAGTTCAGGGGCACTACAGGCAGGCTGGATGCAGCCCAGAGACCTTTGAAAGCTCTGCAACAGTCTCCTTTGTTCTCCAGCCTCGCAATTAATTGGCTTTCATTATAGCTTACGGATACAGACAACATTTTACGTCAGTTGATCACTAGCTGCCAAAATTAGTCTCAGAAAGCGAGGTTAGTCTCAGACATCATTCATAATCCTGACCCCAAACACACACTCGCAGGCACACACAGTAGAACAGTAATTTAGACATAGATACATATCCAATCTGTAGTAAGTAAATCACTGACTCTCAGTCAGGTGGTTAAATATGCAGAGCAGGTTCGATGCATAATTAACAGCTGTAAATTGCCTATTTCCTAATGTTCATCCCGTCTATCTGCCTGTGAGTCTACTTGCCTGCCTGTCTGTCTGTCAACACTGCTGCTGCACATACTGTCCTGAGTTTAGAAGCCAACCCCGGTAGAGGTTTTCTCCTTGGTTATAACAGCTGGGTTGGTGGCTGTTTGCTGTTCTTTACTGTGTGGTCAGGGTTCTGTAGGTGGTGTAGGGGTGGGACGGTTGACTACTGTGCTGTTCTTTACTGTGTGGTCAGGGTTCTGTAGGTGGTGTAGGGGTGGGACGGTTGACTACTGTGCTGTTCTTTACTGTGTGGTCAGGGTTCTGTAGGTGGTGTAGGGGTGGGACGGTCGACTACTGTGCTGTTCTGTGTGGCCATTGGTTTAGGTGCTCTAGAAGGCCAAATGGAATGGTGCCATCATGACAACCTGGCAGAACATATGGCTCTGAACCCACACAGTCACCACAAACAACACAGACGTCAACACAAACATGGCACACAATTGCTGTGTGTCTTCCTATTGTTTCTTCTCCCACTTCTGATTCCTCTAAGCTCTTCTCTTACAGTAGTTTTAATCCCACACAATTTATATCCCTCACTCACTCAACCACTTACTCTCAAACCTACAACCATAAGTCAACCACTCACTTTTTCTTAGTCTCTCCTCTTTATTACGTGTGCCGTGCTTGTGCAGCTCAAGAGTTTCTCCTCCAAGCGAAATTATAATGAACTGAACGTTGATCTTACAATCAACATATGAAGCTGTAACTTGTCAGCTACATATTGCATGCTTAAGTCGAATCATGATCATAAATAAAGAAAACCAATAACTTTCCACAACATGAACACACACAATCCATGTCTCAATTGTCTCAAGGCTTACAAATCCCTATTTAACCTGTCTCCTCCCCTTCATCTACACTGATTTGAAGTGCATTTAAAGTAGGCATCAATAAGGGATCATAGCTTTGACCTGAATTCACCTGGTCAGTCTGTCATGGAAAGTGCAGGTGTTCCTAATGTTTTGTACACTCATTGTAAACTGTTCCCATCAAGTTAGACGCGAAGAGTCGTCTAGAATGTCATTGTATGCTGTAGTGTTAAGATTTCCCTTCACTGGAACTAAGGGGCATAGCACGAACAATGCAAAACAACCCTGGACCATTATCCCTCCTACACCAAACTTTACAGTTCAAATCTAATTTTATTTGTCACATGCGCCGAATACAACAGGTAGACCTTACCGTGAAATGCTTACTTACAATCCCTTAAACAATAATGCAGTTCAAGAAAGAGTTAATAAAATATGTATTAAATTATTGTAAAAATTAAAGTAACACAAGAAATGTACTTAACAATAACGAGGCTATATACAGGGTGTACCGGTAGTGAGTCAATGTACAGGTTAGTCAAGGTCATTTGTAAAGTGAGGGGGGGGGGTCAATGTAAATAATCTGGGTGGCCATTTGATTAGTTTAGTTGTTCAGCAGTCTTATTGCTTGGGGGTAGAAGCTGTTAAGGAGCCTTTTGGTTCTAGACTTGGCTTTCCGGTGAGTTGCGGTAGCAGAGAGAACAGTCTATGACTTGTGTGACTGGAGTCTTTTACCAATTTTGGGGGGGAATTCCTCTGACACCCCCTAGTATATAAGTCCTAGATGTCAGGAAACTTGGCCACAGTGATGTACTGAACTGTACGCACTACCCTCTGTAGCCGAGCAGTTGCCATACTAGGCTGTGATGCAACCGGTCAGGATGCTCTCGATGGTAAAGCTGTAGAAATTTGAGGAGATGGGGACCCATGCCAAATCTTTTCAGTCTCCTGAAGGGGCAAATGTGTTGTCGTGCCCTCTTTACGACACTCTTGGTGTGTTAGGACCATGATAGTTTGTTGGTGATGCGGACACCAGGGAACTTAACTCTCGACCCGCTCCACTTCAGTCCCGTTGATGTTAATGGTGGCCTGTTCGACCCTCATTTTACTATAGTCCACGATCAGCTCTTTTGTCTTGCTCACATTGAGAGGTTGTCCTGGCACAACACCACCAGGTCTCTGACCTCATCCCTATAGGCTGTCACATTGTTGTCGGCGATCAGGCCTACCACTGTTGTCATCAGCAAACTTGATGATGGTGTTGGAGGCATGCTTGGCCACGCAGTCGTGGGTGAACAGGGAGTACAGTAGTGGGCCAAGCACGCACCCCTGAGGGGCTCCAGTGTTGTGAATCAGCGTGGCAGCTGTGGTGTTGCCTACTCTTACCACCTGGGGGCGGCCCATATAGGATGTACAGGATCCATTTACAGAGGGAGGTGTTTAGTCCCAGGGTCCTTAGCTTAGTGATGAGCTTTGAGGGCACTATGGTGTTAAATGGTGAGTTGTAGTCAATGAATAGCATTCTCACGTAGGTGTTTCTTTTGTCCAGGTGGGAAAGGGCAGTGTGGGTCTAGGGTGTTGATATGAGCCATGACCAGCCTTTTAAAGGACTTCATGGCTACCAACGTGAGTGCTACGGGGCGGTAATCTTTTAGGCAGGTTACCTTTGCTTTCTTGGGCACAGGGACTATGGTGGTCTGTTTGAAACATGAAGGTATTACAGACTCGGCCAGGGAGAGGTTGAAAATGTCAGTGAAAAAACTTGCCAGTGTGTCCACACATGCTTTGAGTACACGTCCTGGTAATCAATCTGTCCCTGAGGCTTTGTGAATGTTGACCTGTTTAAAGGTCTTGCTCACATCAGCTGCGGAGAGCGTAATCACACAGTCTTCTGGAACTGAGCTGGTGCTCTCGTGCATGCTTCAGTGTTGCTTGCCTCAGTGAGCATAAAAGGCATTTAGCTCGTCTGGTAGGTTGCATCACTGGGCAGCTCGTGGCTGGGTTTCCCTTTGTGGTTCATAATAGTTTACAAGCCCTGCCACGTTCAAGTGTCAAGAGCCAGTGTAGTAGGATTCAGTCTTAGTCTTGTACTGACGCTTTTCCTATTTGATGGTTCTACTGAGGGCATAGTGGTATTTCTTTTACGTTACCAGATTAGTATCCCGCTCCTTGAAAGCCGCAGCTCTAGCCTTTACTTCGATGCAGATGTTGCCTGTAATCCATGGCCTCTGGTTGGGAAATGTATGTACGATCACTGTGGGGACGACGTCGTTGATGGACTTATTAATGAAGCTGGTGACTGAGGTGGTACACTCAATGCCATTGGATGAATCCTGGAACATATTCCAGTCTGTGCTAGCACAACTGTCCTGAAGCGTAGCATCCGCTTCATATGACCACTTCCGTACTGAGTGAGTCACTGTTACTTCCTGCTTTAGTTTTTGCTTGTATTCAGGAATCAAGAGGATATAATTATGGTCATATTTGCCAAATGGAGGGCAAGGGAGAGCTTTGTATGCGTCTGTGTGTTGAGTAACGGTGGTCTAGAGTTTTTTTTCTTTCTTTCTCTGGTTGCACATGTGACATTTTAGGTAAAAAGGATTTAAGTTTTTGCCTGCAAGTCCCCGGCTTCTAGGAGCCCTGCTTCTGGAATAGCATTTTCTTGTTTGCTTATGGCCTTATACAGCTCATTGATTGAGGTCTTAGTGCCAGCATCTGTTTGTGGTGGTAAATAGACAGCTATGAATAATATACATGTGAACTTTCTTGGTAGATAATGTGTTCCACAGCTTATCATGAGGTATTCTACCTCCGGTGAGCAATACCTCGAGACTTTTTTAAATATTAGACATCACGCTCCAGCAGTTATTGACAAATAGACACACCCCCGCCCCACATTTTACCAGACTTAGCAGCTCTGTCCTGCCGAAACACGGATAAGCTAGCCCGCTCTATATAATCCCTGTCGTCGTTCGGGAAAGTGTCAGTGAAACATAAGAGATTACAGTTTTTAATGTCCCGTTGGTAGGATAGTTTTAATTGTAGATTGTCCAGTTTTTTTTCCAATGATTGCACGTTGGCCAATAATACAGCGGGTAGTGGTGGTTTACTCATGCCGACAAATTCTTACAAGTCACCCAGATCTCTGCCTCCTGTGTTTTTGTCTTTTCTTCACGCGAATGAAGGGGATTTGGGCCTAGACTCCGGGAAGCAGTATACCCTTTGCGTTGGACTCATGAAATAAAAAATCTTCATCCAGTTCGAGGGGAGTAAATCTCTGTTCTGATGTCCAGAAGCTCTTTTCCATCATAAGAGACGGTAGCAACATTATGTACAAAATGAGTTACAAACTATGTGAAAAAAACTAACAAAATAGCAAAGTTGGTTATATCACTCCCTGATCTGTTTCACCTGTCTTTGTGATTGTCTCCACCCCTCTCCAGGTGTCGCCCATTGTCCCCATTATCCCCTGTGTATTTATACCTGTGCTCTCTGTTTTTCTGTTGCCAGTTCTTTTTGTTTTGTCAAGCCTACCAGCATTTTCCCCTCTGTTTCTGTCTCTCGATTGTTCCTGTTTCCTAGTTATCCAGGTGTTGACCTTTTACGCCTGCCCCGAGCCGGGCTGCTGTCCTGTACCTTTGCCCAACCTATCCGGATTACTGACCTCTGAGCCTGCCTGCCGTCCTTTACCTTTGCCCCACCTATCTGGATTACTGACCCCTGCCTGCCCTTGACCTGTCCTTTGCCTGCCCCTTTTGGATTAATAAACTGTTACTTCGACATTGTCTGCATCTAGGTCTTACCTGAAATGTGTTAGGTTAGGAGCTTGTAAAACAGCAGCCATCCCCTGCAGCTCCATTATTATTCAACAACTGCGCTATGCATGGGGGCAGGTAGCATTCTCCTGGCATCCGCCAAACCCAGATTTATCCATTGTCCTGCCAGATGGTGAAGCATGATTCATAACTCCAGAGAAATAATTTCCACTGTTTTAAGAGTCCAATTGTAGCGAGCTTTACACCACTCCAGCCGACGCTTGGCATGGTGATCTTAGACTTGTGTGCGGTTGCTCGGCCATGGAAACCCATTCCATTAAGCTCCCAACGAACAGTTCTTGTGCTTTCGTTGCTTCCAGAGGCAGTTTTAAACTCGGTAGTGAGTGTTGCAACTGAGGACATGATTTTTATGTTCTATGCACTCAGTAGTGAATAGTGAAGACATCAAAACTATGTATGAAATAATGTAACTAAAAAAGTTGTAAACAAATGCAAACATTATTTTGAGATTCTTCTAAGTATCCAAACTTTGCCTTGATTACAGCTTTGCACACTTGTCATTATCTTAACCAGCTTCATGGAATGCATTCCAATGAACAGGTGTGCCTTGTTAAGTTAATTTGTGGAATTTCTTTCCTTAATGCATTTGAGCCAATCAGCTGTGTTGTGACAAGATAGGGGTGGTATACAGAATATATGAAATTAGTTGCAAAATGAATAGGAAATATAGTCAAGACATTGACAAGGTTATAAATAATGATTTTTAATTGAAATAATAATTGTCCTTCAAACTTTGCTTTCATCAAAGAATCCTCCATTTTCAGCAATTACAGCCTTGCAGACCTTTGGCATTCTAGTTGTCAATTTGTTGAGGTAATCTGAAGAGATTTCATTTCATGCCTCCTGAAGCACTTCCCAAAGTTGGATTGGCTTGATGGGCACTTCTTACGTAGCATAAGGTCAAACTGCTCCCACAACAGCTCAATAGGGTGTCACACGGAGCAGAACAGGTGAACCCAAACCAGGCATAACACGAAAACATGATCTAAGCATGAACAAACGGCTAAAAACGCAGACTGACCGAGCAGAGGTTACGATCTGGCTGCATGGAAGTGGCAGGGCTGAGTATTTGTGGAGGTCTTGACTATGGAAGAGGTTGCAGCTGATGGGGATCTGCTCTGCCTCCAGTACACCTGTCTCCACCCACACAATCACACACACACACACAGGAGGAGAGAGCACTGGGGAAGTGGTGGCAGGTTAGGGACACACAGGATGAGAAGTAGAGGGCGTGGCAGGAGCAGATGTAAACATAGGGTTGAGATCCGGTGACTGTGCTGGCCACTCCATTATAGACAGAATACCAGCTGACTGCTTCTTCCCCAAATAGTTATTGCATAGTTTGGAGCTGTGCTTTGGGTCATTGTCCTGTTGTAGGAGGAAATTGGCTCCAATTATGCGCCTTCCACAGGGCATGGTGTTTGCAAATGATAGTGAGTGATAGCCTTCCTTCTTCAAGATCCCTTTTACCCTATTCAAATCTCCCACTTTACCACCACCAAAGCACCCCCATAAAATCATATGGCCATAAAATTGCTTCCAACATGCTTGACAGATGGCGTCAAGCACGCCATCTTTTATTTTTTTTTCTGCGTCTCACAAATGTTTTTCTTTGTAATTCCGAACACCTCAAACTTAGATTCGTCTGTCCATAACACTTTTTTCCAATCTTCCTCTGTCCAGTGTCTGTGTTCTTTTGACCATCTTAATCTTTTATTTTTATTGGCCAGTCTGAGATATGGCTTTTTCTTTGCAACTCTGCCTAGAAGGCCCACATCCCGGAGTCGGCTCTTCACTGTTGACTTTGAGACCGGTGTTTTGTGGGTGAAGCTGCCAGTTGAGGTCTTGTGAGGCTTCTGTTTCTCAAACTAGACACTCTAATGTACTTGTCCCCTTGCTCAGTTGTGCACCGGGGCCTCCCACTCCTCTTTCTATTCTGGTTAGAGCCAGTTTTCACTGTTCTGTGAAGAGAGTAGTACACAGCGTTGTACGAACACCTTCAGTTTATTGGCAATTTCTCACATGGAATAGCCTTCATTTCTCAGAACAAAAATCGTCTGACGAATTTCAGAAGAAAGTACTTTGTTTCTGGCCATTTTGAGCCTGTAATCAAACCCATAAATGCTGATGCTCCAGATACTCAACTAGTCAAAAGAAGGATAACAGTTTTCAACTGTGCTAACATAATTGCAAAATTGTTTTCTAATGATGAATTTGCCTTTTAAAATGATACATTTGGATTAGCTAACACAACATGCCATTGGAACACAGGAGTGATGGTTGCTGATAATGGGCCTCTGTACGCCTATGTAGATATTTGATTAAAAATAATCAATTTCCAGCTACAATAGTCATTTACAACATTACCAATGGCTACACTGTATTTCTAATCTATTTGATGTTATTTTAATGGACCAAATGTTTTCTTTTCTTTCAATAACAAGGACATTTTTAAGTGACCCCCAAACCTTTGAACGGTAGTGTGTATATATATTTATATATTCTGGACTCTGGCATTGCTCGTCCTCATATTTCTTAATTTCATTTGCATTTTTTAAAATTATTTGTGCATCGTTTTAGATCGCTGCACCTGCAGTAAAATCTGCAAATCTGTGCCCAATAAACTTTGATTTGATTTTGATTTCATCCAAAATAGGAGGAGACCAATTATAACTCAAAGATTTCCCTTTGTTATAATTGGCCATACTTAGAGAAAAGCAATCTGTGATCACAGAATCCAGGGAATCAGCAGTGTTGTTCAGTGTCTCCAAGGCAAAGGAGTGGATGTGGGAGAGAGGGAATGTAAGGTTTTTGATATATCGTTTGCTAAGCCTTTGGTATGATTAAAACCCCAGCTGGAACTGCAGACAAAATACTCAGTGGAGACAATACCAACGTCAAATGAGTATAGGGATTGCTGCTACATGGTGGTGATGGGGGAGAAAGGCACTGCGATGAGTGATATGTCAATTCAGACAAGGGGAAATAAATAATAATAAGACTCTAAGACACATATCCAGAGGCAAAATAATGAATAATCCTTGCAGAGGGTGTCTTGAATAAAGCATCTGTAGGATATGAGTGAGAGGAGTTAGGAATACCAGACCGACTGAAGCACAACTTCTATTATACTCCACCACTATTAAACCTGCAACATTTTATTCAGTGGTATGTATTTAGGCTGGGATTATATATGACCGCACCGTTAGAGTCGACATCTGCAACGTTTACCTTGAATGCAATCTCCCCAAACACTGGAACATTGCCTTTTATTGTTGACAATGCACGATCGTATTGAATCCTGGCCTCAGTGTTAGGTCAGTGTTGTGTACACAGAGAGATAAAGAGAGATTTATACTGTAAGCAATGCTCTTGCTTTAGTAGAATGGATACCATCACCATATGATAGTATAAGAAGTCTTATACAGTGCCAGATCGAAGCACAGAATATGCTCCTGGCAATATTTCATCTGTTTTGTGGCCTATGGCACTTCAGAGATTTGTAGTATATAGGACATCAACACATGCTGTGCTCTGTAGTGCTGCTGCTGCTCAGAAGTTCAGTCAGTCTTGACCTAATTTCCCCATTCCCACTCACACGTGTCGAATCTAGCCCAGCCTCTATTACCATAGTCACAGCCTCACTGTAATCCGTATAACTTCACACTACATTCCTTTCCTGCATCATTTACACACCCCTGTCACTCACTCAACTCCTACTGTATAAACACCATATTAGCAGTACATACTGAAGTTATCATCTCCAACTCGTCTCCTCTCTCTGACACTTTTTGGCATTTCCAGTAGAACAAGGACACAGTCAAACTCTTTTCTTTTTTTTTTATTCTTTTTTTTTCTTCACATATCTCCATTGTGGTTTGGTAGTGAACACGTTTACATACACCGGGATCAAATGAATATAACATAAATACAGCTAGCACACTGACTACTATACTGTTGATGTCTGCAATAGTCGGATTTGTAGGATTAAACCCCCTCTCTGCTCTTCTCTTCACAGAGCTGCGGTAGAGTGCCGAGTATAGTCTCTCTGGTGTTGAAGTCGTGAGTCCCTGGGCTCGTCCCAAATGGCCCTCTATTTAGGGAATAAAGGGACTAGGGTGTTCATGTGGCAGGCAATAGAACCTCTGCAGGCTTTGGCTGGCTGCTCCTCTGTGACCATATGGCCTGCCTGCTCCCTTGCTGTCTCTTTCATGCCTCAACACTGTCGAGGCGAGGGAAGGGGGGGATTAAAATGTATCTGAGCCGGTCTCTTTCCCCCGGTCCTCTGCTTCCTGCGCAGTTAGGATGTGGGGCCTGCATCCACAGTCAGGAGCTAGTCGAGGAGCGCTTGGCATGCTCTGACTGCTGCAGCGGAGAGGTAAGCTCCAAGATAACCAAGACCATACCGTAGATGAGAGAACTGTTTTGTCTTGGTGTTTGCAAAATAGAATTCATGAATCAAGCCTACATCTATCTAGATTAAATTAAGATTTTGGGTCTCTGGCCAACACACAATACCCCACAATGTCAAAGTGGAATTATGTTTTAGACATTTTTACTAATTTAATAAAAATAAAAAGCTTAAATGTCTTGAGTCAATAAGTATTCAACCCCTTTGTTATGTTAAGCCTAATACGTTCAGGGGTACAATGTGCTTAACAAGTCGCATAAATTGCATGGACATAGTCTGTGTGCAAAAATGGTGTTTAATATTATGATTATGCCACATACTATGATCTGTAAGGTCCCTCAGTCGAGCAATGAATTTCAAACACCGGTTCAACCACGAAGACCAGGGAGGTTTTTCAAAGCAGACATTGAATATCCCTTTGAGCATGGGGAAGTTTTAAATTACTCTGTGGATGGTCTATCAATGCACCCCATCACTTGAAAGATACAGGTGTCCTTCTTAACTCAGTTGCCGGAGAGGAAGGAAACCGCTCAGGGATTAACACCATGAGGACAGTGGTGACTTTAAAACAGTTAGTTTTTAATGGCTGTGATAGGAGAAAACTGAGAATGAGTCAACAAAATTGTAGTTACTCCACAATACTAACCTAATTGACAGAGTGAAAAGAAGAATAAAACTTATTTCAAAACACTAAAGGCACTACTACTTAAAAAAATTTGGCAAAGCAATTCCGTTTTTGTCCTGAATACAAAATGTTATGTTTGGGGCAAATCCAATACAACACATTAATTTGTTTTTTCAAGCATAGTGGTGGCTGCATCATGTTATGGGTATACTTAATCGGAGGACTGGGGAGTTTCAGTATAAAGAAATGGAATGGAGCTAAGCACAGGCAAAATCCTAGAGGAAAACCTGGTTGTCTGCTTTCCACAAGACACTGTGATTTAATTTGCCTTTCAGCAGGACAATAATCTAAAACACAAAGCTAAATCTACGCTGGAGTTGCTTACCAAGAAACAGTGAAAGTTCCTGAGTGGCTGAGTTACAGTTTGGACTTAAATCTACATGAAAATCTATGGCAAGACCAAAAAAGGGTTGTCTAGCAATGATCAACAACCAATTAGACAGAGCTTGAAGAATTCTGAAAGTAATAAATGGCACAATCCAGGTATGGAAAGCTCTTAGAGAATTACTCAGAAAGACTCACAACTATATTCGCTGCCAAAGGCTCTCCTACAAAGTATTGACTCAGTGGTATGAATACTTATGTAAATGAGATTTCTGTATTTCATTTTCAATAAATGTACAAAAATGTCTAGAAACATGTTTTCACTTTGTCATTATGGGATATTGTGTGTAGATGGGTGAATTGAATCCATTTTGAATTCAGGCTGTAACACAACAATGTTTTATGAAAACTTTTTGAAAGCACTGTAGATCTATGAACAAAAATATAAACACTATTTCAAAGATTTGACTGTGTTACAGTTCATGAGGGAATCAGTCAATTTAAATAAATCAGGCCCTAACCTATGGATTTCATATGACTGGGAATACAGATATGCTGGTCACAGATACCTCAGGATCTCGTCGCTGTCACGACTTCCGCCGAGTTCGGGCCCTCTCCTTGTTCGGGCGGCGGTCGGTGTCGCCGGCCTTCTAGCCATCGCCGATCCACCTTTAATTTTCCATTTTTTTTGTCTTGTCTTCCCACACACCTGGTTCCAATTCCATAATTACATGTGTATTTAATCCCCTGTTTCCCCCATGTCTTTGTCCGGAATTGTTTGTAAGTGCTTATGCACGTTATGTCTGGCGTGCGAAGGGTTTTTGTCCCATATATATAGTTTTGTTCTCTATGATTTTGATTATGTTACAACGGCGCAGTTTAAGTCTTTGCTCTCCTGCGCCTGAGTTCTCTGCCGCCAGTACGCATTCCTTACAGTCACGGTATTTCTGTGATTTCAAATTTCATAAATAAAATGCAATTGTGTTCTTTGTCTGCAGCTTATGCCTGCCCAAACCATAACCCCAACGCCACCATGTGGCACTCTGTTCACAACATTGACATCAGCAAACCACTCACCCACACGACGCCATACACGTGGTCTGTGGTTGTGAGGCCGGTTGGACGTACTGCCAAATTCTTTAAAACAACATTGGTAGATGGTAGAAAAATGACCAATCAATAATCTGGCAAAAGCTCTGGTTGACATTCCTGCAGTCAGCATGCCAATTGCAGGCTCCCTGAAAACTTGAGACATCTGTGGCAATGTGTTTTGTTACAAAACTGAACATTTTAAGTGTGTCCTTTTATGGTCCACCGCATAAGGTGCACCTGTGTAATGATCATGCTGTTTAATATGATTCTTGATATGCCACACCTGTCAGGCTGATTTAATTGTCTTGACAAAGGAGAAATGCTCACTAACTGCAATGTAAACACATTTTGTGCACAACATCTGAGAGAAATAAGCTTTTTGTGCATATGGAACATTTCTGGGATCTTTTATTTCAGCTCATGAACCATGGGACCAACACTTTACATTTTGCGCACCTTTTTTTGTTCAGTGTAATTACATGTTGAACCTATGAGCATTTTTTATGTGAATTTCATTTCATCCTGAGTGTTTTATTGGCTTTGAAAGTGGAAAAAGGATTAAACCTACATATCATTCTGATGAGTGGAGACTTGTCGGTGGTGTAGGCTACACAGACCTCGCCAAGCACAGGAACAAACCCACTGTGGATGTTGTCACAAACAGAGCAACCTGACGGTATACTGTTAAAACGCATATAATAATAAACCCACCACCCACCATACAGTTTATGAACTGTTGTAGCCACATCTCCATGTCCCAATGGGCCATGAAAAAGAAGAGGGAAGGAGTAACATACAGTAACACTGGTTATATTGGTGTCTGTCTCTGAACCACAAACAGATCTGTTGTAGAGCATTTACAATCTCTAGGTAGTGAAGTGGCTGGGCCTGGCAGGAATGTCTGTCTTGGCATGGGACGCTGTGCTGTTGTTGTGTCCAGCATTTCCATGTGAGCAGGATGGAGTGCGTGTGTGTGTGTTTGGGCACATGTCTGCTTGCATGTGTGTGTGTGTGTGTGTGTATGTGTAGATTGGGAATAGACTAGCATCCTGTTTAACACAGTCCACCACAGATCTTTGGAGCTTATTGGAGCTGTTTGTGACTGAGACTTATAAAAGTGTGTCTCAAACAATGTATAGTTGTGATTGCTAGGAATACAAATAAGCTGATGTCACAAAGTGCTGTACAGAAACCCAGCCTAAAACTCCAAGCAGCAAGCAATGCAGGTGTAGAAGCACGGTGGCTAGGAAAAACTCCCTAGAAAGGCCAGAACCTAGGAAGAAACCTAGAGAGGAACCAGGCTATGAGGGGTGGCCAGTCCTCTTCTGGCTGTGCCGGGTGGAGATTATAACAGAACATGGCCAAGATGTTCAATTCTTCATAGATGACCAGCAGGGTCAAATAATAATAATCACAGTGGTTGTAGAGGGTGCAACAGGTCAGCACCTCAGGAGTAAATGTCATTTGGCTTTTCATAGCCGATCATTCAGAGTATCTCAACCACTCCTCCTGTCTCTAGAGAGTTTAAACCCGGACAGGAAGATCACATCATTGACTCAACCCACTCAAGTGACACACCCCTCCTAGGGACGACATGAAAGAGCACCAGTAATCCAGTGACTCAGCCCCTGTAATAGGGTTAGAGGCAGAGAATCCCAGTGGAAAGAGGGGAACCGGCCAGGCAGAGACGGCACTCAATCATATGACCCACTGAAGAGATGAGTCTTCAGTAAAGACTTAAAGGTTGAGACCGAGTTTGCGTCTCTCACATAGGTAGGCAGACCATTCCAAAAAAATGGAGCTCTATAGGAGAAAGCCCTGTCTCCAGCTGTTTGCTTAGAAATTCTAAGGACATTTAGGAGGCCTGCGTCTTGTGACCGTAGCGTATGTGTAGGTATGTACGGCAGGACCAAATCGGAAAGACCGGTAGGAGCAAGCCCATGTAATGCTTTGTAGGTAAGCAGTAAAACCTTGAAATCAGCCCTTGCCTTGACAGGAAGCCAGTGTAGGGAGGCTAGCACTGGAGTAATATGATCAAATTTTTTGGTTCTAGTCAGGATTCTAGCAGCCGTATTTAGAACTAACTGAAGTTTATTTAGTGCTTTATCCGGGTAGCCAGAAAGTAGAGCATTGCAGTAGTCTAACCTAGAAGTAACAAAAGCATGGATTAATTTTTCTGCATAATTTTTGGACAGAAAGTTTCTGATTTTTGCAATGTTACGTAGATGGAAAAAAGCTGTCCTTGAAACAGTCTTGATATGTTCGTCAAAAGAGAGATCAGGGTCCAGAGTAACGCAGAGGTCCTTCAGTTTTATTTGAGACGACTGTACAACCATTAAGATTAATTGTCAGATTCAACAGAAGATCTCTTTGATTCTTGGGACCTAGAACAAGCATCTCTGTTTTGTCCGAGTTTAAAAGTAGTACGTTTGCAGCCATCCACTTCTTTATGTCTTAAACACAGGCTTCTAGCGAGGGCAATTTTGCTTCACCATGTTTCATTGAAATGTACAGCTGTGTGTCATCCGCATAGCAGTGAAAGTTAACATTATATTTTCGAATGACATCCCCAAGAGGTAAAATACATAGTGAAAACAATAGTGGTCCTAAAACGGAACCTTGAGGAACACCGACATTTACAGTTGATTTGTCAGAGGACAAACCATTCACAGAGACAAACTGATATCTTTCCGACAGATAAGATCTAAACCAGGCCAGAACTTGTCCGTGTAGACCAATTTGGGTTTCCAATCTCTCCAAAAGAATGTGGTGATTGATGGTATCAAAAGCAGCACTAAGGTCTAGGAGCACAAGGACAGATGCAGAACCTCGGTCTGATGCCATTAAAAGGTAATTTACCACCTTCACAAGTGCAGTCTCAGTGCTATGATGGGGTCTAAAACCAGACTGAAGCATTTCGTATACATTGTTTGTCTTCAGGAAGGCAGTGAGATGCTGCGCAATAGGTCTGAGAATACCTGGTCAGCGTTTCTTCTGAGAGCTAACATAGACATCTTAGAAGTCTATTATAGAAGTCTGAGAATACCTGGTCAGCGTTTCTTCTCAGAGCTAACAGACATCTTAGAAGTGTTATATAGAAGTCTGAGAATACCTGGTCAACGTTTCTTCTGAGAGCTAACATAGACGTCTGAGAATACCTGGTCAGCGTTTCTTCTGAGAGCTAACAGACATCTTAGAAGTGTTATATAGACGTCTGAGAATACCTGGTCAGCGTTTCTTCTGAGAGCTAACATAGACGTCTGAGAATACCTGGTCAGCGTTTCTTCTGAGAGCTAACATAGACGTCTGAGAATACCTGGTCAGCGTTTCTTCTGAGAGCTAACATAGACGTCTGAGAATACCTGGTCAGCGTTTCTTCTGAGAGCTAACATAGACGTCTGAGATGAAATTTAGATGTCAAATGTTACTGCATGAAGTGAGGGGGAAAGGGACAGTCAGCTTTGAGATGGAAAGTTTAAAACATGATTTAACTTAAGGTTTCAGGTCAGTGAATGAGATCAATATGAGTGAGAGAGTTCCCAGGGGAGAGGGATGATGATGGGAACCCAGTGTATGTGTGTACGTTTGTCTGATGGTGCTCGGGTGTCTCATTCCAAAATGAAGGGTGATTAAATGAGGTGACATATGTAAGCTCTTTGTGAAAGTGCCATCTCAGGAATGTTATCTTTTGTGGTGTCTTTCTAGCTTCAGTACATCAAAAGTGTTTTTGAATAATGCAAGCTGCACTGTTCACTGTATTATGTACTGTATGAGTTTATGACTTAGCTTAGCACATGTATGCTGTAGCTTAGTATGCTGTAAAGCACTTCTAATGATTTTCTCCTCTCTCTCTCTCTCTCTCTCTCTCTCTCTCTCTCTCTCTCTCTCTCTGTACAGCGTTGCTGATTGGGTCGGGGTGTGCGCTCTACCCTCTAGGTTGGGACAGTGACGAAGTTCGACAGACCTGCAGCAATAGATCCAACCAGTTTGAGCTTGGTATGGGTCAAACATCCACACAAGAACACCATCATATTCAAGACACAAGTTGATAATGAACAAGTCATTCAAATTGGTCACAGCTCATATTATGGTATGTTGGCTCAGATTCAAATTCGCTGTGTGTGTGTTTGTGTCTGTGTCTGCGTCCAGGTTCTTGTGAGATTGGCTGGGCGTTCTACTGTACCGGAGCAGGGGCATCAGCAGCCATGATGTTATGCACCTGGATGGCCTGCTTCGCTGGGAAGAGACGGAAGCAGTACCCGTACTGATGTCATCAAGGCGGGACAGCCACAGAGACCATGATGACCACCTCCCCCAACACCCGTCATCACTGGCAATTGAAGAGACTCAGAGCAAAGGATAATATCAGGGGGACAGTGTCTATGGGCGCATTCGACATTGCAGCTGACTTTAAAGGCGAGTCGAGACTGATCTACAAATCACCATCATAAATAACTACTCAATATTATTTGTAGATCAGTCAGTCAGTCACAATTTACCCATGGAACATCACAATTTTGATGCTCTTGAACACGGCCTGTAATGCCATAGGCTAGTTATGCACTCTGTCATCATAATTGAAGCAGAGCGGACTACCTTCTGGTGCATTTGGTACTGAGGCAGAAAATAATATAACACAATACATTCGCAATTACACTTCATTGTCCAACAGAGCATTTCAAAAGAGTGTAGTCTACATACTTTGTATTCATTGACAGCAAGAACAACATCTGTTTCTATCTCTATTTTCCTTGGGTTGTATGGTTGCTTCTCTATTCCTCCTCCTATTCTATTCTGTCATGTCCCTGTACTATAACTTTGTGGTAACTGAAGTAGTGGCACAACCAGTGGTAAAGATATATTAAATTACTATACTTTTGATATTACTTTTATTGTATTTTACATCCTGTATTTAATAAATATGTTATGTACCCCCACATTGGCCTAGTATTGCCTTAAAGACCCGTAAAAAGCTCATTCTCATGGTGTCGATATGAGTCCAAAACATTTATTGTAGCGTCAAAATGTACTACCAAGTGTAAATTGGATAATTTTGGTCATAAAGTCAGTCTTGTCCAAAAGGGAGATTTGCAAGATTATAGGAAAGCTTGTATGTCACATAATGAAGGGTACCATAAAAGTTTTCCTTGGGTTGGGTTTATTTAAATCCTGCCCACAGCTGGCAGCACCCAAGTAATCATCAATTTGGAGCGCAGCTGGACGCAACCTGATGCAATGTTCAATTTGGTTTGACATTCAATATCCCTATGGGGCTGGTTAGGGACCATCAGTAAATGACACAATGTACCTGCGACAATATTTTAAAAGGTCAAAAGCTCCAAATTTCAATTACTTAAATCTCAAACCAACTATAAATTGGAGAAATTCATATACAAATATTGAAAGCTAAAAGATGTGCAACATGACAATATTGAACCATACGTTGTGTCATTTATTTGTCCCTAACTAGAGCCAGAGCGGCAGGGTAGCCTAGTGGTTAGAGTGTTGGACTAGTAACCGGAAGGTTGCGAGTTCAAACCCCCGAGCTGACAAGGTACAAATCTGTCGTTCTGCCCCTGAACAGGCAGTTAACCCACTGTTCCCAGGCCGTCATTGAAAATAAGAATTTGTTCTTAACTGACTTGCCTGGTTAAATAAAGGTAAAAATAAAAAAAAATAAAAAAAAAAGAGATAGGCTATCCAATGTCAAACAATGTCAAACAAACTTTGTCACTGTGTTACACCAGTGAGCTGTAGCTAATTGGTGAAATAAGTTTGCTTGCACTAGCTAGCCTAGACTTCAAGACTCGAGACCTGGTTTGACTGTTTCAAGTTATCTAGAAGGTTGAGTGACTGTGTACTGTTGTGGCAGAGTGATTATACACACATGAGACACCCACGTTAAACCACCACTCCAAAACAACTCTTGTTTGGCTTCAGTCATGACTGCTGCATTTCTTAATGTCCAAGCCGAATAACGAGGCCAAACGTTCAGCACCCCTTTTAAATATATAAACCCTTACTGGTATCTTGCAATCATTTTGAACTGTTATCATGTCAGTAACTATTTACAGTATAGCTATAAAACAGGGAATGTTGAAGTCCCTGAATGTATGTCTGACATATTTTTGTGTGTGTATGATGTACAGTATATTGTGTAACATTACATTTGAATGAAACACAATAGATATGACCCTGTAAATAAATTGTTACTTTAAAGTCTTAATAAATATTCACAAACCTTTCAGAAGTGGAGAAGTTCTAAAGCTGTAGCTCCACTTAATCTGAATTGAAGCACTTGGCATGAGACTATTGGTCTTTCTTGAAGCCTTAACAGCAATTTGTTTCTCATCTGTTCAGATTATTGGTGAATCAATTAAATGTATTTATAAAGCCCTTTTTACATCAGCTGATGTCACAAAGTGCTGTACAGAAACCCAGCCTAAAACCCCAAACAGCAATTAATGCAGGTGTAGAAGCACGGTGGCTGGGGAAAACTCCCTAGAAAGGAACCAGGCTATGAGGGGTGGCCAGTCCTCTTCTGGCTGTGCCGGGTGGAGATTATAACAGAACATGGCTAAGATGTTAAAATGTTCATAAATTACCAGCAGGGTCAAATAATAATAATCACAGTGGTTGTAGAGGGTGCAACAGGTCAGCACTTCAGGAGTAAATGTCAGTTGGCTTTTCATAGCCAATCATTCAGAGTATCTCTACCGCTCCTGCTGTCTCTGAGTTGATATGCTTGGTTAATCTGTGTTAAAACCATCTGTCGTGTTAATCTTTATTGATGGTCAGCTCAAACAACATGAACTGGCTGTTATTTGGGCTTTAAAACCCATCAGGATTGACTATGAACAGAACAGCAAGGAGGGAGGGGAGTTAACCTGTCAACAGATGCTGCTGGAGGTAAATCATTAGTAAGGATTAACACACACACATGCACGCATGCACACACACCAATTCCAAATGTCATTGGTCCACTGCCAGACCATTAAGACATCCGCATGCTTCCCATCCGAAACAGGTAGGAACAGTTCATGCATATATTATGACAACATTTTGGGACGTTTTTGTTCATTTGGTCTTCGGCAAGTTTTTTTTTTGTTTGTGCACACCTCAAAAATTCTCGAGGCAAGCCAAAGTCTACGCCCCTTCCTTGGTGATTGGTCAACAGTAGGGATTCTTCAATAGTAGGAATTGTTCAATTAATAAGTGTTTGTTGTCATTCAACAAGAGCCAAATAATTTGTCATTTTTTCACTTGAGAAATACTGCACCAAGATCGCTGTACACCGCTTCGGACAGAGAGGGCAAAGGTATGAACGCCCAATCGTTGGCAGATTTGCTTCCTTTAAAGATAAAATAATGGTTAAAAGCCTGGGTAAAATATTTTCTGGGACCAAAATTGGCATGGATGATCAGTTCCCGAAGGAAATTGCAGAACGGCGTAAAGTTCTGTATCCAATTTTCAAAGAAAATAGATTAAAAGGGAAACGAATAGCTTTCGTCGTCGATAAACTATATATTGATAACCAGTTGTTCAGAGACACAAAGACTACTCCATGTCTTTTAAAAATTACAATGTCCTCATAGACGAGGAAAATAATGAAACACAATTTTAGCCCGGTTATGGATTGTAACAATACAATAAGAAATATAGCTTTTCTATATATCTACAAATACACTGCTCAAAAAATGAAGGGAACACTAAAATAACACATCCTAGATCTGAATGAATGAAATATTCTTATTAAATACTTTTTTCTTTACATAGTTGAATGTGCTGACAACAAAGACACACAAAAATTATCAATGGAAATCAAATTTATCAACCCATTGAGGTCTGGATTTGGAGTCACACTCAAAATTAAAGTGGAAAACCACACTACAGGCTGATCCAACTTTGATGTAATGTCCTTAAAACAAGTCAAAATGAGGCTCAGTAGTGTGTGTGGCCTCCACGTGCCTGTATGACCTCCCTACAACGCCTGGGCATGCTCCTGATGAGGTGGCGGATGGTCTCCTGAGGGTTCTCCTCCCAGACCTGGACTAAAGCATCCGCCAACTCCTGGACAGTCTGTGGTGCAACGTGGCGTTGGTGGAGACATGATGTCCCAGATGTGCTCAATTGGATTCAGGTCTGGGGAACGGGCGGTCCAGTCCATAGCATCAATGCCTTCCTCTTGCAGGAACTGCTGACACTCCAGCCACATGAGGTCTAGCATTGTCTTGCATTGGGAGGAACCCAGGGCCAACCACACCAGCATATGGTCTCACAAGGGGTCTGAGGATCTCATCTCGGTACCTAATGGCAGTCAGGTTACCCCTGGCGAGCACATG
Organism: Oncorhynchus mykiss; assembly: GCF_057628025.1. NCBI lineage: Eukaryota > Metazoa > Chordata > Actinopteri > Salmoniformes > Salmonidae > Oncorhynchus > Oncorhynchus mykiss. The sequence goes on along the minus strand of NC_143023.1, from coordinate 49,893,229 downwards.
GAGGGCTGTGCGGCCCCCCAAAGACATGCCACCCCACACCATGACTGACCCATCGCCAAACCGGTCATGCTGGAGGATGTTGCAGGCAGCAGAACGTTCTCCACGGCGTCTCCAGACTCTGTCATGTCTGTCACGTGCTCAGTGTGAACCTGCTTTCATCTGTGAAGAGCACAGTGGCGAATTTGCCAATCTTGGTGTTCTCTGGCAAATGCCAAACGTCCTGCACGGTGTTGGGCTGTAAGCACAACCCCCACCTGTGGATGTCGGGCCTCATACCACCCTCATGGAGTCTGTTTCAGACCGTTTGAGCAGACACATGCACATTTGTGGCCTGCTGGAGGTCATTTTGCAGGGCTCTGGCAGTGCTCCTCCTTGCACAAAGGCGGAGGTAGCGGTCCTGCTGCTGGGTTGTCGCCCTCCTACGGCCTCCTCCACATCTCCTGATGTACTGGCCTGTCTCCTGGTAGCGCCTCCATGCTCTGGACACTACGCTGACAGACACAGCAAACCTTCTTGCCACAACTCGCATTGATGTGCCATCCTGGATGAGCTGCACTACCTGAGCCACTTGTGTGGGTTGTAGACTCCGTCTCATGCTACCACTAGAGTGAAAGCACCGCCAGCATTCAAAAGTGACCAAAACATCAGCCAGGAAGCATAGGAACTGAGTAGTAGTCTGTGGTCCCCACCTGCATAACCATTCCTTTATTGGGGGTGTCTTGCTAATTGCCTATAATTTCCACCTGTTGTCTATTCCATTTGCACAACAGCATGTGAAATTTATTGTCAATCAGTGTTGCTTCCTAAGTGGACAGTTTGATTTCACAGTAGTGTGATTGACTTGGAGTTACATTGTGTTGTTTAAACGTTCCCTTTATTTTTTTGAGCAGTGTATAACTAATTGGAACACACAAGCACTAATTCAACATGGTGAAGATAAAAACTCAGTAAGCAGAAGGCACAGAATGTGTGGATGGTGTGGTGTGTGTTTATTATTTATTTTTTGTTATGTTTGGGAAAGTGTGGTGTTGAGTGAGAAATGAAATGGTTGCATGTCCCAGAAGCAATGTATTGCTGTGAGTGGGTGTATGAGAGAGCATTCAATGTTGTTCAGATGACAGATATACTTTTTATAATGAATTATACGTCTTATTTATTTATTGTCCTATCATGGTGGAACTGTTTTAAGATAAATTAAATGTATAATTTATCTATTGTCCTATCATGGGGAACTACATTTTAAAAATCAATTATATCTAATTTATGTATTTTAGGACCCTATATTGATGGAACGGTCCACAACCCTATACCCTAGACACCCACCTGAATGACCCAGATACTAAGGAGAAGTCCCTAACTGTTTTATGTGCCTGCTGTAAGCGGTCTGTATGCAGCCAAAATGAGGTCAGAGACCAAGAGCAGCACTGCCCCCTCAAGATTCTGAGCCTGCTTGGCAGGGTTGGTCCTGCAAAGCCAAAGCCCCCTAAAGGGAGAGCATACTATACATGGAAATTCTCAAAGCTGCTAATGAGAACCTTGATGACCTTGTACCTAGCCAGTGGGGATTCCGGTGGGGTGCCCCCACCCAGGCAATGGCAGTGCTGGCATTACTAGCTGCAGTAACCCATGGGGAGGGGGTCACACTCGGACATTTAGAGAGGGGGTATATTATTGTGGCCCTGGTGTCCCAAAATCAAAAGTCTGACTGCATGGAGATGCTTGGAATTATGGTCAATACGGGGGACCGTGTTGTGGGTGTTTCAGGGAAAAGGGGTACATTTGACATCCATCATCTAGGGCGTGACAATGGTTAATAAAATCTCTTAATTTCTGCCCATTTTTTTGCACGGTCTTGCAGGCCTTCTCATACAGCTGCAACTGTAAATGCATTTGTAAATCAAGACCTTTCTTGAGTTGGGCTCTGGGATGGTACAACTGTTGAGAATGTGAGCCTATGGTTGTGTGGGGGGAAAGGGTTGAATGTGTATGAGTGTGTGTGTGTATGTGCGTATCCCACAACTGTTGCGAAGGAGTAAAATATGTTAGGGACAATAGAGGATGATTCACAACAACTGTTTTCTAATATAATAATTGCTTGTAATAATGTAATTTTGACGGCGAGACTAGTGAGAGGTAAAATCCTTTTCATAAATTGCCTACATTACTACAAATATTAATAGCTAATTATGGAAAATAAGAAACAGGATTCTTAAAATATATATATATATATATATATGGATATATATAATACAAATCGAGGGCGATGGAAATGCATTTGGCAGTTGATCTACTGTAAATGGGGAATGGATCCCAGTCTTTTCAGGGCTATTGGATACGGGGGTCGGGGGTGGTCTGCCGGGCATTGGGATGACAACCCAACTTGAGATGAGGAGGGCTTTTAGAGGGTGGAATAGTGGGGACCAATTGGAGGTTTACTTAGTAGCAATGCAAATATCATGATACAGCTATATAGACACTCAATCATCATGTTACTTTTCAATGGTACGTTTACAAACCTATATTTTGTTGAATAGAATTGAAAGTTTATTATAGTGAGTGGTGAAATAAGTATAGCCAGTTACAATTGTAATGGCCTAGCAGATAATAAGAAAAGGCGATCAGTATTTACCTGGCTAAAAGAGAAGGAATATAATATCTATTGTTTACAGGAAACCCATTCAACAATTTTAGATTACGTTTTGGGGAAAAAGGACTGGGGGGTGAAATATATTTCTCCCATGGGCAAAAAAAATTCAAAAGGGGTGATGGTGTCAAATAACAGTAATTTTGATCCAAATGTGCAAATTGTCCAACCAGATCTTCAAGGTAGATGGATTATTTTAAATATGTTATTGGACAAGTAACATATATGGCTTATTAACCTATACGGTCCAAATAATTATGATCCAAGCTTCTTTGACAATATATAAAGGAATTTATCAACTCTACAAGCAACACTAGACTCTATTATTGTGGTGGGATATTTGAATACAGTCTTAAATACCTCTATCGACCAGAAAGGAAATCACACTACAAACTATCACCCTCAGGCACTTAAGGAAATCATGAATGTCATGGATATATTGGAATTAGGGGATATATGGAGACTTAAATACCCTGATCTAGTGAGAAAAACATGGCGGAGGCTTAATCTAGCTAGTCGTCTTGACTACTTTCTTATGCCATTCTCTCTGGCACCAAAAGTTTAGAAAGTGTTGATAGGGGACAGAATGCGGTTGGATCATCACGTAATTGGCATATATATTACTCTTACAGAATTTCCACGTGGGCGAGGATATTGGAAATTTAATCAAAGCCTACTAGAGTATACATTTTTTAGAACTAGGACAGAATAATTTATAACTGACTTTTTCAGAAATAACATAAGTACAGCAGATCCCCGTATTGTATCGGACACTTTTAAGTGTGCCTTTAGAGGCCATGCAATTCAGTACTAATCTATAAAACAAAAGCAATTTAGATCAAGAGTCCATATTAACAAAGGAAATTGAAGGACTAACAGTACAGTTAGATAGCAATAAAAACGGTACCATAGAGGCACATAATAAGTTTGAGGAAAAACAAAAATAAATGGAGGAACTTATTCAAGAAAGATCCAGTGTAATATATTATAAAAATAAAGTGATCTGGAGGGAATATGGGGAGAAATGCACCAAATTATTTTTCAATCTTCAATATAGAAATGCTACCAAAACAAATGTATAAAAATGTGTTACAAATGATGGAGTCACACATGATTCACCGAATTATATTTTGAAAGAGGTAGTAAAGTACTTTAAGAATATGTTTTCATTTCAGTCTCCTCCATCTCCACTAACTGAAATTAATTGTATGGATTTTTTTCCTAATAATAATGTAAAATTAACATCTGTACAGAAAGACTCATGTGAAGACAAAATTACAGAGGAGGGACTTCTTGATGCAAATGGGGCCTTTAAGGATGGGACAACTGCAGGGCTGGATGGCATATTGGAGAATTGCTTATAAAATGGGTTAAAATTATATATAGCAAACCTAGGTGTAAAATTGTAAATAATGGCTACATCTCAGAAAGTTTTAAACTCTCTAGAGGAGTATAACAAGGTTGTCCACTGTCGGCATATCTATTTATTATTGCCATTGAAATGTTAGCTGTTAAAATTAGTTTAAACAATAATATTAAGGGATTAGAAATCTGTGGCTTAAAAACTAAGGTGTCATTGTATGCTGATGATTCATGTTTTCCTTTAAAACCACAATTAGAATCTCTCCACGGCCTCATAGAGGATCTAGATACTTTTGCTATCCTCTCTGGATTAAAACCAAATTATGATAAGTGTACTTACTATATTACATATTGGATCACCAAAAAAATGCTAATTTTACATTACCATGTAGTTTACCAATTAAATGGTCTGATGGAGATGTGGAGATACTCAGTACACAAATCCCAAAAGAAAGATATGATCTCACTCCAATAAATGTGTATAGAAAGTTAGCAAAAATAGATAAGATCTTGGAAAGGAAAATACCTGTCTATTTGTGGAAAAATCACCCTGATTAACTCTTTAGTCATATCACAGTTTACCTAGTTGCTTATGGTTTTGCCTACACCTAGTGACCTGCTTTTTTTAAATGAAAAAGATTCAATTTTATTTGGAACGGCAAGCCAGACAAAATTAAAAGGGCCTATTTATATAACGAATATGAATTCTGGGGGGCAGAAATTATTAAATATTAAAGCATTAGATCTATCACTAAAGGCATAAGTCATACAAAAGTTATACTTAAATCCAAATTGGTTCTCTAGTAAATTGATAAGAATGTCTCATCCTATGTTCAGGAAGGGCCTTTTTCCCTTTATTTAAACAAGCCTTAGAAAGTTGGTTGTAATTTCAGTTTAATCCACCTGAAAAGACAGAACAAATAATACACCAAATATTGTGGTTAAACTCAAAAATACTAATTGATAAAAAAAGAAGGTATAATTTTAGTGAATGATATCATAAACAGGACCGGTGGAGTTATGTCACACATACAGCTAATGCAGACATATGGAAATGTCTGCTCTACCCAAAATTACAGCCAATTAATTGCAGCACTACCACAGAAATGGAAGAGGCAAGTAGAAGGGGAAAAAAGTAAGGAACTTGTATGTTGGCCCTCGATTAAAGAACATAAATGGTTAAAGAAAAGTGTGATAAATAAAAACATATACCAATTGAATTTAAGTAACAAAAAACTGACAGCTGTGCCATATGAATTGCAAAATAGCTGGGAAGAGATTTTCAATGTACCCATTCCATGGCACATGGTTTATGAATTGATACGCAAAACAAACGGCGGATTCAAAAGGAAATCACACTACAAACTACCACCCTCAGGCACTTAAGGAAATCACGAATGTCATCGACATATTGGAATTAGTGGATATATGGAGGCTTAAATATCCTGACCTAGGGTTGAAGTCGAAAGTGTGTGCATGAATGTGCATGACACAAGTTATTTTTCCAACAATTGTTAACAGACAGATTATTTTGCTTATAATTCACTGCATCACAATTCCAGTGGGTCAGAAGTTTACATATACTAAATTGACTGTGCCTTTAAACAGCTTATAAAATCCCAGAAAAGTATGTAATTGCTTTAGATGCTTCTGATAGGCTAATTTGAGTCAATTGGAGGTGTCCCTGTGGATGTATTTCAAGGCCTACCTTCAAACTCAGTGCCTCTTTGCTTGACATCATGGGAAAATCAAAAGAAATCAGCCATGACCTCAGAAAATAAATGTAGACCTCCGCAAGTCTGGTTCATCCTTGGGAGCAATTTCCAAACGCCTGAAGGTACCATGTTCATCTGTACAAACAATGGTACGCAAGTATAAACACCATGGACCACGCAGCCGTCATACCGCTCAGGAAGGAGACACATTCTGTCTCCTAGAGGTGAACATAATTTTTTGCGAAAAGTGCAAATCAATCCCAGAACAACAGCAAAGGACCGGGTGAAGATGCTGGAGGAAACAGGTACAAAAGTATCTATATCCACAGTGAAACGAGTCCTATATCGACATAACCTGAAAGGCCGCTCAGCAAGGAAGAAGCCACTGCTCCAAAACCGCCATATAACAGCCAGACTACGGTTTGCAACTGCACATGGGGACAAAGATCGTACTTTTTTGAGAAATGTCCTCTGGTCTGATCAAAGAAAAATGGAACTGTTTGGCCATAATGGCCATTGTTATGTTTGGAGGAAAAGGGGGAGGCTTGCAAGCCGAAGAACACCATCCCATCCGTGAAGCACGGGGGTGGTAGCATCATGTTGTTGGGGTGCTTTGCTGCAGGATGGACTGGTGCACTTCACAAAATAGATGGCATCATGAGGAGGAAAAGGTTGTGGATATATTGTTGTAACATCTCAAGTCATCAGTCAGGAAGTTAAAGCTTGGTCGCAAATAGGTCTTCCAAATCGACAATGACCCCAAGCATACTTCCAAAGTTATAGCAAAATGGCTTAAGGACAACAAAGTCAGGGCATTGGAGTGGCCATCATCCTATAGAACATTTGTGGGCAGTACTGAAAAAGCGTGCGAGAGGAAAGGAGGCCTACAACCTGACTCAGTAACACCAGCTCTGTCAGGAGGAATGGGTCAAAATTCACCCAACTTATTGTGGGAAGTTTGTGGAACGTTACCCGAACCATTTGACCCAAGTTACACAATTTAAAGGCAATGCTACCAAATACTAATTGAGTGTGTGTAAACTTCTGACCCACTGGGAATGTGATGAAATAAATTAAAGCTGAAATAAATTACTCTATTATCCTGACATTTCCCATTCTTAAAATAAATTGGTGATCCCAACTGACCTAAAACAAGGAATTTTTACTAGGATTAAATGTCAGGAATTGTGAAAAACTGAGTTTAAATGTATTTGTCTAAGGTGTAGGTAAACTTCCGACTTCAACTGTACGCGGTGTGTAAAATGTATATACACTACCATTCAACAGTTTGGGGTCACTTAGAAATGTCCTTGGTTTCCATTAAAAACATAGTCGAAATGAGTTGCAAAGTGAACAGGAAATATAGTCAAGATGTTGACAAGGTTATAAATAATGATTTTCATTGAAATAATAATTTAGTCCTTAACTTTTCTTTCGTCAAAGAATCGTCCATTTGCAGCAATTACAGCCCTGCAGACCTTTGGCATTGTAGTTGTCAATTTGTTGAGGTAATCTAAAGAGATTTCACCCCATGCTTCCTGAAGCACCTCCCACAAATTGGATTGGCTTGATGGGCAATTCTTACGTAGCATACGGTCAAGCTGCTCCCACAACAGCTCAATAGGGTTGAGATCCGATGATTGTGCTGGCCACTCCATTATAGACAGAATACCAGCTGACTGCTTCTTCCCTAAATAGTTACTGCATAGTTTGGAGCTGTTCTTTGGGTCATTCTCCTGTTGTAGGACTAAATTGGCTCCAATTAAGCGCCGTCCACAGGGCATGGCATTGCGTTGCAAAATGGAATGATAACCTTCCTTCCTCAAGATCCATTTTACCCTGTACAAATCTCCCACCACCTTAGCACCCTCAGACCATCACATAGTTCCGTTACAGTCCGTAGAAACATGTCAAACCATGTATAGAATCAATCTTTAGGATGTTTTTAACATAAATCTTCAATAATGTTCCAACCGGAGAGCTCCGTTGTCTGTGGAACTGCAATGGAACGCAAGCTAACTATCACGTGAACGCACATGGTCAGCTCATGCCTCTCTAGCAGACCTCTGACTCCTTCCCCTCTCATTCGCCCCCACTTCACAGTAGAAGCCTCAAACAAGGTTCTATAGACTGTTGGCATCTTGTGGAAGCCTTAGGAAGTGTAATATAACCCCATAGACACCGTGGGGTCTATAGGAATAGGAAAATAGTTGAAAAACTACAAACCTCAGATTTCCCACTTCCTGTTTGGATTTTTTGCCTGCCATATGAGTTCTGTTATACTCACAGACATCACTCAAACAGTTTTAGAAACTCCAGAGTATTTTATATCCAAATATACTAATATATATACTAAATATACTATATGTATATTCTGGCTTTTATGGCTGAGTAGCAGGCAGTTTAATTTGGGCACGCTTTTCCTCCAAAATTCCCAATGCTGCCCCCTACCCTAGAGAAGTTAATAAAAAGACCTTCATACAAACTTGCCATGCTGAATTCTTGATGCTTAATCAAACTGCTTCTATATGCTGGACATATTTTGCCAGCACGCTGGGTGGCCAAAGCGGCACATGGCAATTTACTGTGTGCTAGTGTACATAAGCCATAAGGTCGATTTCCACCCCCGTGAAAACCGAATTAGCATTAAAAAAATCCCCGTAAAAACCTGTCAGTTTAATCTGTTTTTTTTGTTGCATTAGATGCGTCTCAATCCACCGCATCTGCCAATGTCGCACTTGTTGCGTCCCCCTATGTCATATCGGCGGTGAAAGGTGACAGAGCTGGAGGAGTGTTTGTCAGACAATGAGATATCCCAAAAATTGGTCTTCTCACAAAATCTGTAGCGTCCTAACAGTTTGGCTAACACACTAGTATGACCTCTTTATGGAAAGATGAGACTCCATGAACACGATGGTGTTCTGTTTTGTTCTGCGACCCCCACAAGTGTCTTGATACAGACGATCTGCTAACTTCTATCTGTAGCGTCCGAAGAGTTTTGGCTACACAGTAATATAATGCCCACAGGCCTCGCAAGAATCGTCTGAATGTCCGCAGGCACCAGTTGAAAACTTTAAATGGCCATGTTGTATATATGGAGACTGTTTGATGCCAAAAATAATGGGTTAAGTACTTTAAAAAAAAACAAGTTTCCTGATCTTTCTTATATCTCTAAGATATAGAACTTCAGAACAAACAAACTTTTTTTGGGGGGGGGGGCGGGGACTATTTGTTGTTCCATGAAGTGAATCTGTTATTCAATTTGTTTGTATGGGATAATAGCAATAAGGCCAAATACATTTTATCAAATTTTGTTTAGATAATTCTTTGGATACTTCAATGAGTCTTAAAATAAAAAATCAAATAGAAAAATTATCCTTGGTATGAACTTCTTAAAACAATTCCATATAGCTTAGTAGAACCTCCCCCAAATATATATTTGTTTTATTTGATTACTTTATTATTTAATTCCAAGTCATCATCTCATATAGAGCTGCTGCCTATGCTGTGTAGCAAAAATCACAATTTTAGTAGTTCAAAGGAATACTTTTATGACTGCTGAACCCCAATTATCAATCACTTAAGCCTTGTTCAAATTGAAGGTCGTAATGCTCAAATCCGTTTTTCATATCCATTTTGGACTACTGATTGTCCAAACAGTTACAAGTGACCAAATCTGATGTGTGTGTTCAGACTGCAGTCATTTGCTGACAAGGCTACACTAGTTGTCATAGTAACACAGTGTGTGTGTGCAGTGGTGTAGGCTGATTGGTGGTGGCATAGCAACGGGAAGAAGGGGTGCTGAGGGTGCTGCTGCATCCCCTGAAATATACATTTTTCCAGCATCCCTATGAAGGTGATTTGAATTATGTCTTGGAATATCCGGTTCCATGTGCTTTTTGGCTGTTCAGATTGCAGGAAAAATAACAGATTCTAATCGGATATGCAAATAAATAGGATGAGTCACTTCAAACTACCAATGAGAACACAGCATTACATCATGTATTTTTAGGTTTGTTAAGCAACATTGCACCAAACAGACTAGACAGTACAACTAGACAGACGAGATCAGTGCGCCACACAGACTAGACAAGTTTAAACAGACACACAATGGATTATGTTCATTGTAGTCAATTACCACATTTTCTGCGTTAAACTATGTTGTATTTTGGCATGTTGGAAACTAACTGATATATCACATAGTTCAGGCTTGATCTGATTTACAGTACCAGTCAAAAGTTTGGACACACCCAGTCATTCAAGGGGTTCTGTATTTGTACTATTTTCTACATAAGTAGTGAATACATCAAAACTATGAAATAACACATGGAATTATGTAGTAACCCAAAAAAAGTGTTAAACAAATCAAAATATATTTTATATTTGAGATTCTTCAAAGTAGCCACCCTTTGTCTTGACAGCTTTGCACACTCTTGGCAATCTCTCAACCAGCTTCACCTGGAATGGTTTTCCAACAGTCTTGAAGGAGTTCTCACATGTGAACCGATTCAGGAAACTAGCCATATGTCGCAAGTCAAGACTTCACATTTATTTTTTGAACTGCTTGTACTGCAGTTTTTTCCCTAAAGGTTATTATAGCCATGGAGAAATGCAGCCATGTTGCTACTGCTCTCAATGGCATTGCTGCCCTGAATTTATCAGGCACTATCGACAAAGGACAGTGGGAAAAAGTTGTGATAGACTACATTCTGGACGACGACCGTGCTATGCAATGCTGAATCTCATTGCATAACACGTTTTGAAATCAGTGGAACAAGTCAGCTGGAGTTTGATCGCTGGCTTGCTAACTAACAATGAACCTAACATTATTTGGTTAACTTTAGCTAGCTATGACAATCGGTTTGTATTGCTAGTAACGTTACTCTATGGATTGGGATTATAGTTCCTTTAGCTACCTAGCTAACGTTAACGTGACCTGTCTAAACAAAAGACCCCAAGTTAAAGCTTGCTGTTGGCTAGTTAACGTTAGCTGAGGTTAGATGGCTGGCTTGCTAGACATTTAACTTATGTGTATGAATTGTGTGTAACGTTAGTGATGTTCTCTCAGAATGCCATTTTGCATTGCTAGTTATAGCCTAATGTTAGCTAGCTAACCTTGAACCTATTTGGTTAACTTTAGCTAGCTATGACGATCGGTTTGTACTGCTAGTTAAAGCTTGCTGTTAGCTAGCCAGCTGACGTTAGATGGCTGGCTAGCTACAGTAGCTAACATTACCTGTATGAACTGTGTGTGGTGATATCTCAGAATGCCATTTCACATCTATTGTATAATAATGCTAAAATATTTCTATCTGGAATTTGTCTTTCAGCATGAATCAGTAAAACACGCCTGACTCTAATCCACCATCAAAAAGAGAGCTGCCACAGATCAAGCACTTCAGGTGAAAAACATTTATTGCATTGCATGAGGTTCTTTTTTTAATCTAAACTTGGAAGGTGAATTGATGTTATGCAGGTTTGTAATGTCTTCTGACTTTGTGTTGTTGTTCCCTGTTTTACAGCGTCGATGCTCTGGAGCCTGGTGTTGTCGCCAAGAAGCATTCGGTCTGTCGGGACCAGGTTTCAGCTGCTGCACAACGCTGACATCCTTCCTCTCTGCCTGTAAAAGCAGCACCTGGACTGGACACAGCTAGACAAACTATATTTTTGTCCAAGATCAGGGAGTTTTGCGATGAAGAAGCTATGGATATCACATGCCCTGCATCAAAGTCAAGGGCAGGACAGAAACAGGCTCTTCGAATATAGATTTATTGTTCATGCGTGGCTAAACGGACCAGTCATCAGCACAATCTGCAGTGCCCCGATTCACGACTCTCTCCTAACACACCATTTATTTTGTCCTGCTGCTCTACCCCTGATTGTATGCCTTGTCTATCACGGATATCATTATTGTACATACTGTATATTTTATTCATATTGACATTATCGGATATTGCTACTATCCAAGTAACCGTTTGGCTGGACCGTTTACACCTTATGTAGAGACCATCCACTTAGCAAGACATAGCAAAATATTGATTTATAAAATTAATATAGATATGTGTGGTCGTAACATGATATTGTGACATACCACAACAATATCATGTGACCGTGTCCACCACTTAAATATATGGTGCATGCATCTGTTTATGTACTGTACATGTGCACCTCACTTATGGAATACTATGTGATAAGTGCATGTGTAACAGTATATAAAGTATGGTAATGTACTGGTGTGAAGGCATTTGGGCAGTGATATAAAGTACTTAAGTAAAAATACTTTAAATGTACTACTTAAGTAGTATCTGTACATTACTATCTGTGGCAACCTTCACTTCACTCGTAAGAAAATAATGTACTTTTAACTCCATACATTTTCCTTGACACCCAAAAGTACTTGTTACTGGAAAATTGTCCAATTCAAACACTTATCAAGAGAACATCCCTGGTCATCCATACTGCCTTTGATCTGGCAGACTCACTAAACACAATTGCTTCCTTTGTAAATTATGTCTGAGTGTTGGAGTGTGCACCTGGCTATCAATCAATAAAAATGAAAAATACAATTATGCTGTCTGGATTGCTTAATATTAAAGGAAGTTGAAGTGGTTTATATTTTTACTTTTGATACTTAAGTACATTGTACCCCTGGCTATTTAAAAAAAACAAAATACAATTGTGCCATCTGGTTTAATATAAGGAATTTGAAATGATTTATACATTTACTCAAGTATGACATATATGAGTAATTGTTCCACCACTGATGTGGGTTAAAGCATTTATTGCACATGACCCATCAATTTAGACAAGTGTATCTGGGTAAGTGCCATTTATTTTAGAAATATTTTTATCTGGACACTTTCTGTTTACCTGGAATGTTTCCCTATTGTAGGCAACTACCACTTTAGTCTTAATCTTTACTACACTACTCACTGCTTAGCACATGACCTCACATGTGAATCCTTAAAGAGATGGGTGGGGCTGGCTTAAGAGGGTGTGAACAATGCTGAGTGGGTGTAGACAAAGTAGAGCTCTCTAGTAGGTACCAAAACAATTAAAGGCCCTTTTTTGAAAAGTGAGTTTACAATGATCAACTTTTAAAGTAAAATCACTTTCCCACTGTTCCTCAAAAATGCAGTGTATGATATACCATTTTGTAGCTAAGAGTCTCCACTTTTTTCCAATGTAAAAAAAAATGATAATTCAAATGTTTCTACATAAGACCAAAGCCAGGTGGTGAGTCATTTTCTGAGCACTTGTCTGCTTTTCCTTCACTCTGAGGCCCAACTCATCCCAAACCATCTCAATTGTGATTGTGGTGATTGTGGAGCCCAGGTAATCTGATGCAGCACTCCATCACTCTCCTTCCTCGTCAAATAGCCCTTACACAGCCTGGTGGTGTGTTGGGTCATTGTCCCATTAAAAAACAAATGATAGTGGGACTAAGCGCAAACCAGATGGGATGACTTATTGCTGCAGAATTCTGTGGTAGCCATTCTGGTTGTGTGCCTTGAATTCTAAATAAATCACCAACAGTGTCACCAGCAAATCACTCCCACACCATCACACCTCTTCCATGCTTCACGGTGGGAACCACACATGCAGAGGTCATCCGTTCACCTATTCTGGGTCTCACAAAGACACGGCAGTTGGAACCAAAAATCTCAAATTTGGACTTAGACCAAAGGACAGATTTCCACCGGTGTAATGTCCATTCCTCGTGTTTCTTGGCCCAAGCAAGTCTCTTCTTATTGGTTTCCTTTAGTAGTTTTTTTTGTTGTTGCAGCAATTCGACCATGAAGGACTGATTCACACAGTCTCCTCTGAACAGTTGATGTTGAGATGTGTCTGTTACTTGAACTCCGTGAAGCATTTGGGCTGGCAACTCTAATGAACGTTTCCTCTGCAGCAGAGGTAACTGAGTTTTCCTTTCCTGTGGTGGTCCTCCTGACAGCCAGTTTCATCGTAGCGCTTGATGGTTTTTGCGACTGCACTTTGCGACTGAAACTCCAAAGTTCTTGAAATTCTCCAGATTGACTGACCTTCATGTCCTAAAGTAATGATTTATTGTTGTTTCTCTTTGTTTATTTGAGCTTTTCTTGCCATAATATGGACTTGGTCTTTCACCAAATCGAGAGCTATCGTCTGTATACCACCCCTACCTTGTCACAACTCAACAAACACATCAAGGAGGAAAGAAATTCCACAAATGAACTTTTAACAAGGCACACCTGTTAAGTGAAATGCATTCCAGGTGACTACTTTGTGAAGCTGGTTGAGATAATGGCAAAAATGTGCAAAGCTGTCAAGGCAAAGAGGGGCTACTTTGAATCATCTCAAATATATCATTTTAATTTGTTTAACAACTTTTTGGTTACTACATGATTCCATATGTGTCATTTCATAGTTTTGATGTCTTCACTATTATTCTAGAAAATAGTCAAATTTCAAAAGAAACCCTTGAATGAGTAGGTGTGTCCAAACTTTTTGACTGGTACTGCACCCCTACAGAAACTGCACATCAAGCTCAGAGAAGAAAACCGAACAAAATGGAATTCAAATAATTGAACCAATGTCGGTCAATTAGTGGTTTCATGAAAAAAAAAAAAACATTTCGGTTAACCACTCAGCACTACTTTTTGTCCTGAATACCAAGTGTTATGTTTGGGGCAAATACATTACAACACATCACTGAGTACCACTCTGCATATTTTCAAGCATAGTGGTGGCTGCATCAGGTTATGGGCATGCTTGAAATCGTTAAGGACTGGGGAGTTTTTCAGGATACAAAAAAAAAGGGAGCTAAGCACCAGCCCTGGCAACTATTATTACAAAAACCTGCTCCCCATCATTAAGCACACCTGGTCATAATTTACTCTGTGATTACGCCCCCTTTATTTAGCCCTCAGTAGACATCAGTCATTAGGTAGTATTGTTTCCTCTTTCTGTATGCTTCTCATGTTTGTTCATCGGAATTGATTCTTTATTATGCTCACCTCCTGGACCTGCTTCCTGACTCCCAGCGTATGTTAAACCAACAGCCAACTATTTCATCATACTTTCCCTCACGTTTCACCCCCCCCCCCCCCCCCCCCTCCCCCCTCCCCTATTTCTCACCATTCTCCACAGAGGCTAGATACCTGCAGTGTTGGCCTGAGGACGCGAGGAGATGGGGAATTAATGTGTAAGTGGGGAATTGCTGGGGATGTTGTTGAATGTTTAATCTACCAAAGGAAATGGGTGAAACTTCATCACATTTGTTATTAGGAGCTGTCTGCACTCTGAAATAGGATGCTATGTGAGATAATGTAAATGGTGAAGTGATTATGTGTTTGACAGAAAAATCTGCACAGGACTTGTGTTAATGAGGGTATAATTGCCTCT
Source organism: Oncorhynchus mykiss (assembly GCF_057628025.1). Taxonomy (NCBI): domain Eukaryota; kingdom Metazoa; phylum Chordata; class Actinopteri; order Salmoniformes; family Salmonidae; genus Oncorhynchus; species Oncorhynchus mykiss. Next base: position 49,878,124 of record NC_143023.1, on the reverse strand, counting down.
GCTCATTATTTATGCAGCACGGGTAGTTTAGTGATTAACTGGCAGATATTAACCATAAGAATGAAAACTAAAACAGTCGGCTTATTTTCTTGTGAATTAAATATACTGTATATTGCACTAATAATTACATTTGAGAAGGGGATAAAATACTTTAACCTCTTAGAATCGATTGACACACTGGTGCGTCAGTTACATAAATAAATCCCCATCAAAATCCATCAATTTAAGGTAGAGGCATGGGCCCAAGGGATGAGGACCTACACATGAACTGATCAGTATATTGTCTGAACGTCATGAAAATGAAGTGAAAATTCTGATTTGTGAGTAAGACAAAAACTCAGCAAAAAAAGGACCCTGTCATTCAAAGATAATTCGTAAAAATCCAAATAACTTCACAGATCTTCATTGTAAAGGGTTTAAACACTGTTTAACATGTTTGCTAAATGAACCATAAACAATGAATGTGCACCTGTGGAACGGTCGTTAAGACACTAACAGCTTACAGATGGTAGGCAATTAACGTCACAGTTCTGAAAACTTAGTAGAAAGTCCTCTTCAGTGTCCTGACTGAAAAACACTAAAAGAAAGATGCCCAGGGTCTCTGCTCATCTGCGTGAATGTGCCTTAGGCATGCTGCAAGGAGGCATGAGGACTGCAGATGTGGCCAGGGCAATAAATTGCAATGTCTGAACTGTGAGACGCCTAAGATGCGCTACAGGGAGACAGGACGGACAGCTGATCACCCTTGCAGTGGCAGACCACGATTAACACCTGCACAGGATTGGTACATCCGAACATCACACCTGCGGGACAGGTACAGGATGGCAAGAACAACTTCCCGAGTTACACCAGGAACACACAATCCCTCCATCAGTTCTCACTCTGTCTGCAATAGGCTGAGAGAGGCTGGACTGAGGGCTTGTCCTCACCAGACATCAACGGCAACAACGTCGCCGATGGGCACAAACCCACCATGCTGGACCAGACAGGACTGGCAAAAAGTGCCCCTCACTAACGATTCGCGGTTTGTCTCACCAGGGGTGATGGTCGGATTCACGTTTATCGTCAACAGAATGAGCATTACACCAAGGCCTGTACTCTGGAGTGAGACCGATTTGGAGGTGGTCTGGGGCAGTGGTCTGGGGCAGTGTGTCACAGCTTCATCGGACTGAGCTTGTCATTGCAGGCAATCTCAACACTGCGGTTACAGGGAAGACATCCTCCTCCCTCATGTGGTACCCTTCCTGCAGGCTCATCCTTCCATGACCCTCCAGCATGACAATGCCACCAGTCATACAGCTCTTTCTCTGTGTGATTTTCTGCAAAACAGGAATGTCAGTGTTCTGTCATGGCCAGCGAAGAGCCCGGATCTCAATCTCATTGAGCACGCCTGGGACCTGTTGGATCGGAGGGTGATGGCTAGGGCCATTCCCCCCAGAAATGTCCGGGAACTTGCAGGTGCCTTGGTGGAAGAGGGGGGTAACATCTCACAGCAAGAACTGGTAAATCTGGTGCAGTCCATGAAGAGGAGATGCACTGCAGTACTTAATGCAGTTGGTGGCCACACCAGATACTGACTGTTACTTTTTTTTGACCTCCCCTTTGTTCAGGGACACATTATTCAATTTCTGCTAGTCACATGTCTGTGGAACTTGTTCAGTTTATGTCTCAGTTGTTGAATCTTATGTTCATACAAATATTTACACATGTTAAGTTTGCTGAAAATAAACGCAGCTGACAGTGAGAGGACATTTTTTGCTGAGTTTTTGTTTTACTGTCACACAATGACTTCGGAAAGTATTCAGGCCCCTTGACTTTTCCACGTTACAGCCTTAGACTAAAATGGATTAAATGTTTTCCCTCAACAGTCTACACACAATACCCCATGATGAGAAAGTGAAAACAGGTTTAGAAATTCTCAAATGCATTAAAAATTAAAACAGAAATACCTTATTTACATAAGTATTTAGACCCTTTGCCATGACACCCGAAATTGAGTTCAGGTGCATCCTGTTTCCATTGATCGTCATTGAGATGTTTCTAGAACTTGACTGGAGTCAAGGTAAATTCAATTGAATGGACATGATTTGGAAAGGCACACACCTGTCTATATAATGTCCCACAGTTAACAGTGTACATCAGTGCAAAAACCAAGCCATGAGATCGAAGGAATTGTCCGTAGAGCTCCGAGACAGGATTGTGTCAAGGCACAGATCTGGGGAAGGCACCATTGAGGGTCCCCAAGAACACAGTGGTCTCCATTCTTAAATGGAAGAAGTTTGGAACCACCAAGACTCTTCCTAGAGCTGGCCGCCCGGTCAAACTGAGCAATCGAGGAGAAGGGCATTGGTCAGGGAGGTGACCAAGAACCCGATGGTCACTCTGACAGAGCTCAAAGTTCCTCTATGGAGAAAGGATAACCTTCCAGAAGGACAACAATCTCTGCAGCACTCCACCAATCAGGCCTTTATGGTAGAGTGGCCAGACAGAAGCCACTCAGTAAAAGGCACATGACAGCCCGCTTGGAGTTTGCCAAAAGGCTCCTAAAGGACTCTCAGCCCATGAGAAACCAAGATTGAACTATTTGGCCTGAATGCCAAGCGTTTTGTCTGGAGGAAACCTGGCACCAACCGTACGGTGAAGCATGGGGGTTTGAGCATCATGTAGTGGGGATGTTTCTCAGAGGCAGGGAGACTAGTCAGGATCGAGGGAAAGATGAGCCTAGTAAAGTAAAGAGAGATCCTTGATGAAAACCTGCTCCAGAGCGCTCATGACTGTCACCTTCCAACAGGACACAGATCCTAAGTACACAGCCAAGACAATGTATGAGTGGCTTCGGGGCAAGTCTCTGAATGTCCTTGAGTGGCCCAGCCAGAGGCCGGACTTGAATTCGATCGACTAATACCAGGCCAGTTAAACTTTGTACCCCATTGTTGTGTCATCAAAAGTCCAAAAATGTAATCTGGTGTTGTAATTAAAAGCCTATTACTCTGTGGCCATCCCATGTCATCACAGACACAGAGGGCCATCTGCACTATGTTCTGTTGCACAGGCCTTCCAGAACCTAAAGCCAGTGCCCACGGTCTCTCAGTGTTGATGGGTATAAACAGACTGGGGATGGATGGCGATTGGGCACAACCAGTATTTTACATCAGGGAGGGACGCTTACTATGGCAACAGAGACTGGGCAGATTGCTCCTCCATAAAAACAGATAGTGAGAATCACACATACAGAGAGAGAGAGACAGTCGTACACAGACAAAGAGTCCCTCAAAAAAACAGTGAGGCTGTGTTGTACATAACTGATCTCACTCCTCAGTGAAGCTCTACTGTGAGAAAAGTGAGAGACAGAGTATATGCAAACAAGTTTGCTTCTCCAGGCAGCTATTACACAGAAACATTAATAAGTGAGCTATTCACTCAAACAACTTTACATTAAGGCAGGCTGAAGCCCCTACTTTAGAATACTGTTTGTATCATGTAGAATGAACTCTTATTATTTGTATCTTTCTATCCAGTTATAATCAGGTTAGCCTAGTTGTTAGAGTGTTGGGCTAATAACCGAAAGGTTGCAAGTTCAAATCCCTGACCTGACAAGGTACAAATCTGTCGTTCTGCCCCTGAACAAGGCAGTTAACACACTGTTCCTAGTCTGTCATTGAAAATAAGAAGTTGTTCTTAACTGACTTTCCTAGTTAAATAAAAGGTCAAATAAATAAAAAATATCCTTACAAGCTATGGAGTCCCTCTGGCATCACCTCTGCTATCTTGGAAGGACACACTGGGCTTTGAGATGCTACAAACACACACACGTCAAAGCAGAAACAACCTGCTCTAACCTTTCTCTTCACTTTTTCATCTCTCCTAGCTGTAAATGGAAAGTGGTTATTTCTCAAAGACCTTCATAAGCTTTTTAAAATTAACTTCATAGTCAAGTCAACAAATTTTCCCCAAACGCAGCAAAGTAGTCTGGTTTACATCCGACAGCTGATAAGGAAACTAGAGGAGGCAAAACTAGACCGTTTAAGAATTTTGTGTTGTGGAACAAACAGCTGACATAAGACGGCTGCAGCAGAAATGTCCATTTCCATGGTAACATGGACTTATTTTGTATTTATTTTTTGGCCCATCCACCACCTTTGGAGAACAATAGTAACATTGTTATACATTTTTACAGCTTTTTTTGTTAAATATACATTTTACATATATTGTACTTTTATACACAGTAGTTACAAAACAAATATATACATTTTGGATAGACATTACTGAAAACACAACATAGATTTCTGAGAACTAAGTAGTACTGATCCTCAGTTTTTTGCTACTCTTAGCACATCACACCCATCTCCATAGACCACGCTCTTTTGATTTCCATGTGCCATATATTTTAACTGTCCAGTGATGTCTTACATTAATTTTGAACCTTTCTAATTGCATAGTATTGTTGGGTTCTGATTTCTAGACTTATGAAATATACTTATTCCTTTCACTGAGGCAGAGAGAGTAATTTAAATTATTTACATGGTGTCAGGAGACGTTACAGTTAGCTATCAGGGATCCAATGGGAGGAGGAAATACACCGTCTGGTACAAGTCAACATGACAGCCTGTGAGTTGGGGAGGAGTGAGCACTTTGGGGCAGAGGTCAAGTCAGATGAAGTGAGGAAGAACAGATATCACTAAGGTTCTGTCTAGCAACAGAGATACATTGCCTGTTCAGATGTGTAGGGAGAGACTCAGCATAAGAGAAAGGGTTAAATAACAGTGCTTGTGTGAATATTTATTTTGTCTGTCCAGCTGTTCGATCCTGTGATGTGAATAAACTTGGTTTAAGCTTTTGTAGTGTCTGTCGAGTTCTTACTCTGATATTTAGAACCTAACAGTATCCAAAGATTATTAATCTTCAACGTACATTTACGTTGTAAATGTATTATGTATATTGTTAATTGATTGACTATGACTTTCCAAATCACTCCAACACTGCTATTTGTAAGGTTCATTTTAAGGTATTGTTGTGATTTTTCAGCCATTCCTGAACCTGTGACCAGAAACAAGATGCATGGGGACAATAGCAGAATAAATGATTGTTTCTCCTCAGAAAAAAATCTGCAGAGCTGAGATTGTCATATATACACACAGTATACAACATTATGTTGGTAGCAAGAATTTGGTATAATAATTTAAAGGTGCAATACATATTCAGAAATATTTGTCTCGGGCCGGCAAACCGTGCCAACATTTCCTCCAAACACCGGCTTCGAGGGAATTATCCCTTTTATACAACGACAGAGATGGCCACGTCGCTTCGCGTTACTAGGAAACTATGCAGTTTTTTGTTTTTTTACGTGTTATTTCTTACATTAGTACCCCAGGTCATCTTAGGTTTCATTACATACAGTCGAGAAGAACTACTGAATATAAGATCAGCGTCAACTCACCATCAGTACGACCAAGAATATGTTTTTCGCAACGCGGATCCTGTGTTCTGCCTTACAAACAGGACAACGGAGCGGATCCCATGCAGCGACCCAAAAAAACGACTCCGAAAAAGAGGGATACGAGGCGGTATTCTGGTCAGACTCCGGAGACGGGCACACCGTGCATCACTCCCTAGCATTCTTCTTGCCAATGTCCAGTCTCTTGACAATAAGGTTGATGAAATCCGAGCAAGGGTAGCATTCCAGAGGGACATCAGAGACTGTAACGTTCTTTGCTTCACGGAAACGTGGCTCACTGGAGAGACGCTATCCGAGGCGGTGCAGCCAACGGGTTTCTCCATGCATCGCGCAGACAGAAACAAACATCTTTCTGGTAAGAAGAGGGGCGGGGGCGTATGCCTTATGGCTAACGTGACATGGTGTGATGAAAGAAACATACAGGAACTCAAATCCTTCTGTTCACCTGATTTAGAATTCCTCACAATCAAATGTAGACCGCATTATCTACCAAGAGAATTCTCTTCGATTATAATCACAGCCGTGTATATCCCCCCCCAAGCAGACACATCGATGGCTCTGAATGAACTTTATTTGACTCTTTGCAATCTGGAAACCATTTATCCGGAGGCTGCATTCATTGTAGCTGGGGATTTTAACAAGGCTAATCTGAAAACAAGACTCCCTAAATTTTATCAGCATATCGATTGCGCAACCAGAGGTGGAAAGACCTTGGATCATTGTTACTCTAACTTCCGCGACGCATATAAGGCCCTGCCCCGCCCCCCTTTCGGAAAAGCTGACCACGACTCCATTTTGTTGATCCCTGCCTACAGACAGAAACTAAAACAAGAGGCTCCCACGCTGAGGTCTGTCCAACGCTGGTCCGACCAAGCCGACTCCACAATCCAAGACTGCTTCCATCACGTGGACTGGGACATGTTTCGTATTGCGTCAGACAACAACATTGACGAATACGCTGATTCGGTGTGCGAGTTCATTAGAACGTGCGTTGAAGATGTCGTTCCCATAGCAACGATTAAAACATTCCCTAACCAGAAACCGTGGATTGATGGCAGCATTTGCGTGAAACTGAAAGCGCGAACCACTGCTTTTAATCAGGGCAAGGTGTCTGGTAACATGACCGAATACAAACAGTGCAGCTATTCCCTCCGCAAGGCTATCAAACAAGCTAAGCGTCAGTACAGAGACAAAGTAGAATCTCAATTCAACGGCTCAGACACAAGAGGCATGTGGCAAGGTCTACAGTCAATCACGGACTACAGGAAGAAATCCAGCCCAGTCACGGACCAGGATGTCCTGCTCCCAGGCAGACTAAATTACTTTTTTGCCCGCTTTGAGGACAATACAGTGCCACTGACACGGCCTGAAACGAAAACATGCGGTCTCTCCTTCACTGCAGCCGAGGTGAGTAAGACATTTAAACGTGTTAACCCTCGCAAGGCTGCAGACCCTGGGTCTCGACCCCGCCCTGTGCAACTGGGTACTGGACTTCCTGACGGGCCGCCCCCAGGTGGTGAGGGTAGGCAACAACATCTCCTCCCCGCTGATCCTCAACACTGGGGCCCCACAAGGGTGCGTTCTGAGCCCTCTCCTGTACTCCCTGTTCACCCACGACTGCGTGGCCACGCACGCCTCCAACTCAATCATCAAGTTTGCGGACGACACAACAGTGGTAGGCTTGATTACCAACAACGACGAGACGGCCTACAGGGAGGAGGTGAGGGCCCTCGGAGTGTGGTGTCAGGAAAATAACCTCACACTCAACGTCAACAAAACTAAGGAGATGATTGTGGACTTCAGGAAACAGCAGAGGGAACACCCCCCTATCCACATCGATGGAACAGTAGTGGAGAGGGTAGCAAGTTTTAAGTTCCTCGGCTTACACATCACAGACAAACTGAATTGGTCCACTCACACAGACAGCATTGTGAAGAAGGCGCAGCAGCGCCTCTTCAACCTCAGGAGGCTGAAGAAATTCGGCTTGTCACCAAAAGCACTCACAAACTTCTACAGATGCACAATCGAGAGCATCCTGGCGGGCTGTATCACCGCCTGGTACGGCAACTGCTCCGCCCTCAACCGTAAGGCTCTCCAGAGGGTAGTGAGGTCTGCACAACGCATCACCGGGGGCAAACTACCTGCCCTCCAGGACACCTATACCACCCGATGTCACAGGAAGGCCATAAAGATCATCAAGGACAACAACCACCCGAGCCACTGCCTGTTCACCCCGCTATCATCCAGAAGGCGAGGTCAGTACAGGTGCATCAAAGCTGGGACCGAGAGACTGAAAAACAGCTTCTATCTCAAGGCCATCAGACTGTTAAACAGCCACCACTAACATTCAGTGGCTGCTGCCAACACACTGACACTGACTCACCTCCAGCCACTTTAATATTGGGAATTGATGGGAAACGATGTAAATATATCACTAGCCACTTTAAACAATGCTACCTTATATAATGTTACTTACCCTACATTATTCATCTCATATGCATACGTATAAACTGTACTCTATATCATCGACTGTATCCTTATGTAATACATGTATCACTAGCCAATTTAACTATGCCACTTTGTTTACATACTCATCGCATATGTATATACTGTACTCGATACCATCTACTGTATCTTGCCTATGCTGCTCTGTACCATCACTCATTCATATATCCTTATGTACATATTCTTTATCCCCTTACACTGTGTACAAGACAGTAGTTTTGGAATTGTTAGTTAGATTACTTGTTATTACTGCATTGTCGGAACTAGAAGCACAAGCATTTCGCTACACTCGCATTAACATCTGCTAACCATGTGTATGTGACAAATAAAATTTGATTTGATTTGATTTGGTTTCAAACATATTCAAATAAAGACGTATTTTCATTCAAATCTTTATTTTGATTAATGTTTTCATACTATTTCATCGTTCCACAAGATATAGTCCCGACACAAATCTAGGGTTGCTAGAGACACGACCCAGTCGTTCAGTATCTATGGACGCGACCCAGTCATTCGTTCTAAATGTTCTATTGCCATACTGGTTGTCAACATTCTTATCCCTTGCTAGCTAGCCAACTACGGATAACTTACAGTCACGTCAGTTAGTATAGCCAGAATAACTAAAGTAGCTGCATTTGCATTTGCATACCTGCCTCTATTAAGGCAGGTATTCCCGGTGCTAAGGCATCAAGCATCCCCAAACCATCACACTACCACCACGCTTGACCGCTGGTATGAGGTTCTTACTGTGGTTTTTACCAGACATAATAGGACCCATCTTGTCCAAAAAGTTGACTCAAGTTGTAGAAAAAGTCAAGGGGTCTGAATACTTATTGAATGCACTGTATGTCACAATAGGTGTAAATATATGGGTCATGACAGTGTTATGACCATATTATGACACGTTATGCCAGCTGTTATGACATGACGTGGGTGTCAAACAAAGTGCTACCCAACTAACTAAATTTGCTCTCATTCAGTGCTATATCAAAAATACATACAGTTACACGTCTTTAAATTGAGTCTATTGAAATCGTCTATTGGTGCGCTCATACATGGAAATTACATTTGAGGTCCAAGGTTCCTTGAAGGGTTTTGTATCTTTAGATCTTATTATTGCAATTTTATCTTTCTAATATGGCCTACCCCGTCCAAACCCAGATGACGCCTGGCCAGTTGTGCAGTGCCTTAGACCACTGTGCTACTCGGGAGCCATGACACACATATATATATATAATATATATATATATACACATATATTCAGAACATTAACCATGGTGTGTTCTCTTGTTTTGTACTGTAGTTTATAACAATTGGATGACTTTGGGTGTTCCAGTAAGCAACAATTTGTTACTTTCATTAGCCTACTTTATTCTGCATTGTAATTCGTTATGGATCCATAATGAAAAAAACATCTGCATTTTGAAAGAGTCTTTTTACCATCATTTTATTAACGAAAGCATAAAGATGTTGATGAAGAAATTCTGTACACTGCTTTATCTAACATTTTGCGGTTGCATGAGGTGGCCCAAACGCACTTTAAACAAAGCTGGCAAGACATTCAATGACATCTTCAAGAGATATGCTGGACCCTACTTCAGGTGTTTTTGGGACAACATCGTGTCTATTGTCCTGCTAATAGCCCTTGTAAAAAATAAGTGTTTGAAAACATACCTTTTCCCCCTGCCACTTGCCTCTTCCACTTTTGCAGTAATGCTGCAATTAGTTGGTTGTACTTTTGGGTAGAGCAGACATTTCTAGTGATGCACCGATATGACATTTTTGGCCAAATCCGATAACCGATATTTTCCTTGACAAAAAAAACTGATATCAATATTAAAATATTTTGCGGCCTTTTAGTACAGTTAAATAGTTGACACACACACACACATATATGGACGCAGTGGTCTAAGGCACTGCATCTCAGTACAAGAGGCATCACTACAGTCCCTCATTTGAATCCAGGCTGTATCACATCCTGCCGTGATTGGGAGTCCAATAGGGCGGCGCACAATTGGCCCAGTGTCGTCCAGCTTTGGCCGGGGTAGGCCGTCATTGTAAATAAGAATTTGTTCTTAACTGACTTGCCTAGTTAAATTAAGGTTACACACACACACACACACCACACTGACCAAAAAGTTATATATATATATATATATACACATTTTTTTTTAAATGTACCCCCCTTTTCATAGTATCCAATTGTTAGTAGTTACTGTCTTGTCTCATCGCTACAAATCCCGTACGGGCTCGGGAGAGACAAAGCTCAAGAGTCATGCATCCTCCGAAACACAACCCAACCAAGCCGCACTGCTTCTTAACACAGCGCGCATCCAACCTGGAAGCCAGCCGCAACAATGTGTCAGAGGAAACACCGTACACACCTAGCGACCTGGTCAGCGTGCACTGCGCCCGGCCCGCCACAGGAGTCGCTGGTGCGCGATGAGACAAGGATATCCCTACCGTCCAAACCCTCCCTAACCCGTACGACACTAGGCCAATTGTGCGTCGCCCAATGGACCTCCCGGTCGCGGCCGGTTGCGACAGAGCCTGGGCTCGAACCCAGAGTCTCTGGTGGCACAGCTAGCATTGCGATGCAGTGCTTTAGACCACTGTGCAACCCAGGAGGCCATTAATATACATTTTCATTGGCATAATGTCTGGTGAGGGAAATGCTTGTATATTTTTCCATTGTTATGGACCCTCACAAAAAATCTTACTAAAACATTAAGAAATACATCTTAAAGTGCTAATAAAACAAATATGGTAAGAGCAGATTACCATCCAACAAATGGATCGTAAATGGATTGTAGATTTTCACATGGTTGAAGTGGTATGGCCTTATTTCCTAAACATTTTTTTTGAAACACCACCAGTCTCTTCTGATCTAGTCTCAATTATCTAGGCTTTTGAACAAGACATCTAATCTAGAAGGCAAGGGGTGAACTTCCACATCAGCTGCTGTCTGATAACTCCACTAATCAAATCAAATTGTACTTGTCACCTGCGCCGAACACAACAGGTGTAGGTAGACCTTACCGTGTAATGCTTACTTTACAAGCCCTTAACTATATTTCTTGAACTGCATCGTTGGTTAAGAAAATATACTACCTCTAGTTTCTACCAAAAGTAAATTAAAAGTTCATCCAGCCATCCCAATGCCGGACACTTGGGAAGGGTGTGTTTTAGGCTGATTACATTGCAGACGCCTGCCATTGGTTGATGCAATACCACTTCTGCAATATAGTCTGCCTGGAACGAGACCTTGATCTTCCCTATGACCCGTCTGGGGTTAGAGGTCAGAGATGAAATTCTAGAAAGTGAAAGTCAAGTGCTAATTGGCTAGATTGGAAGATTGGCTCACATTCATCATATTATTGAATTATCTTTCACCCAAACCCAGTCTTCCCCAATATAGACTGGCTTATTATTATTTACACAACAACGTTGCAGTACAATGTTTCAGTAGTGTAATGCACTCCAGAGTACAGTAGGTTATTAGCAGGTGCGCTGGAGCTTCTCTACTTAAAATATGCCATATAGCAGACAAGTTACCTGTAAGGCAATTTAGGCTAACCTAATCAGGTGAAAGTTGAAAGAGATGTTGTGGCCTTTTGTTCTATCAGCAGAGTCTAAAAGACATCTGACTACATGAGCAGTGTTTGTTGGCGGGGGTTACCGGCTGGTATACAAATACATGCTGACATTTACATAATTTATTCCCCTAATGCAAATATTAACTTGTCGAGTGCACTTTAATTATACAGCATTCAATCACTAATATGAAACCTCTCCATAATGTGACAGAGATGGAGTTATGCAGATGATTTATAGTCATCTGACATCAATCCATAAACTCTTAGGAGAAGCAATACATTCAGTTAAACACATGCAACTGGCATAGTAGGACAGCTGGGGTAGATAGTGGACTTGTCATTTCCTGATATTCTCACATAGGTTGTTTGAAAATCTGTTTAAATCAGTCTCTCATGCCAAGGCAACCAATTCCACTCCTATACCTATTTTTTAGACCGATGACAAGTTGGTTTTATATTCACACATTCAGATATTCAACAGACATTCGCCAAAAGCCATTTACAAATGTAAAAATCATACAGCAAAGCCGTGCGACAAAACAACAACACAGAGTTACTCTGTCTTGTTGTTTAGTCGCACTGCTTTGCTTTATCTTGGCCAGTTCGCAGCTGTAAATGAGAACTTGTTCTCAACTGGCCTACCTGGTTAAATAAAGGTGAAATAAAATTCCTGATGTTATTTTAATGGGCAAAAACATTGCTTTTCTTTCAAAAACAAGGACATTTCTAAGTCCTGTTTTCCAATGGCACGTTGTGTTAGCTAGTCAGAGTTTATCATTTAATAATTGATCATTAGAAAACCCTTTGCAATTATGTTAGCATAGCTGAAAACTGTTGTACTGCTAAAAGAAGCAATAAAACTGGCCTTCTTTTGTCTAGTTGAGTATCTGGAGCATCAGCATGTGGGTTCGATACAGGCTCAAAATGGCCAGAAAAAAAGTACTTTCTTCTGAAACCTGTCAGTCTATTTTTGTTCTGAGAAATGAAGGCTATTCAATGCGAGAAATTGACAATAAACTGAAGACCTCGAACAATGCTGTGTACTACTCCCTTCACAGAACAGCGCAAACTGGCTCTAACCAGAATATAATGACGAGTACATTAGTGTCTAGTTTGAGAAACAGACGCCTCACTCACAAGTCCTCAACTGGCAGCTTCATTATATAGTACCTGCAAAATACCAGTCTCAACGTCAACAGTGAAGAGATGACTCCGGGATGCTGGCCTTCCCGGAGTCGCTCCCATGGACAGCAGCACAAATCCCATGGACAGCAGCACGTTCAGACTGGCCCCAAAGTTTCACAGTGCCCGGTCGGTTCTGGCACTGCCTCTGTGGGGTGACTTTGGTGTAAAGATGTTCTTTAGCTGCCATCTTAACCCTCTTACCATTACATTGGTATTTCAGCCCTCAGTTCCACTTAGGCTACACCTTCCTAATCAGCCCTACAAAACAGAACAGTGAATACAATGCACTTGTATTGTTTACAGTGTGCCTTTCAATAATCAAGATCTAGGACAAACCGATTATTGTGAATGACAGATAATCATCTGGTGTGTGTGTGTGTGTGTGTGTACGGATGCTACAAGAAGAATGTAAGATGAAAATAACATCAACAAATAACATTTTATTATTAAATAATATTATGCACAGTCAATATATGGAAAGCGCAATTTTATTACAAAATGAGTCCTTCAGAGACAATTTCCTCCATGTAAGCATTATGCTAATCTACAAATTAAGTAATGTGTCAATCTTAAAATTCTCAAAAATATACAGTACCAGTCAAAAGTTGACAACTATTCATTCCAAGGTTTTTCTTTATTTTTTACTATTTTCTACATTGTAGAATAATAGTGAAGAAAACTATCAAATAACACATATGGAATCATGTAGTAACCAAATAAGTGCTATATTTCAAATTCTTCAAAGTACCCTTTGCACACTATTGGCATTCTCTCAACCAGATTCATGAGTTGGTCACCTGGAAGGCATTTCACTTAATTTTTAACCATGTTAAAAATTAATTTGTGGAATTTATTTGGCTCTAATGCATTAATTAAGGAATCAGTTGTGTTGTGACAAGGTAGGGGTGGTATACAGACGATAGCCCTATTTGGTAAAAGACCAAGTCCATATTATGGCAAGAACAGCTCAAATAAGCAGAGAAACAATAGTCTATCATTCCTTTAAGACATGAAAGTAATTCAATGCGGAATAAGAAAGTTACTTCAAGTGCAGTCGCAAAAAACCATCACTATGATGAAACTGTCTCATGAAGGGTCCTCAGGAAAGGAAGACCCTAAGTTACCTCTGCTGCAGAGGATAAGTTAGAGTTACCAGCCTCAGAAATTGCAGTCCAAAAAGTTCAAGTAACAAACAAACATCTCATCAGAGGAGAATCAGGCCTTCATGGTTGAATTGCTGCAAAGAAACCACTACTAAAAAGTCACCCGACTTTAATCCAATTGAGATGGTTTGGGATGAGTTGGACCACAGAGTGAAGGAAAAGCCGCCAACAAGTACTCAGTATATGTGGGAACTCCTTCAAGACTGTTGGAAAAGCACTCCAGGTGAAGCTGGTTGAGAGAATGCCAAGCGTGTGCAAGGCTGTCATCAAGGCAAAGGGTGGCTACTTTGAAGAATCTCAATTATAATATACATTTTGATTTGTTTAACATTTTTTTGGTTACTACATGATTCCATGTGTTATTTCATAGTTTTGATGTCATCACTATTACTCTACAATGTAGAAAACAGTAAAAATAAAGAAAAACCCTTGAATGAGTGGTGTCCAAACTTTTGACTGGTACTGTATATTGCTTAAACCTGACTCGAATTCATCACCTTATGTGATTTTTCTGTGAGCACAATATAATTTCTTTGGAATGCTCAACCTGATCAAACTTACAAAGAAAGAGACCATGTACAGCTCAACAAGCCTGGTTGCCAGTCTGTTCCTGGTGTCTTGACAACTCCTCATGAGTTGTCATGACAGCACAAACAGATCTGGGACCAGCAACATCGCAACAAGCAGATGCAATAACAACACAATGGAGTTTGATTCTAATACTAACACAATGCCAAACAAATGTCTGTATCTATCGTAAACAAAACATTTCACATTACAACTCACTGAAAGCATAGATTTAGAGTAGACGCAACACACAAGGTATGTGTACCACAACTGCACCAAATACCCTACACAATGCTACTGTATGAGCCCTGGTCCAAAGTAGCGCACTCTGTAGGGAATATTTTTGCAATTTGGAAAATACCATAAAAGAAAGCAAGGCATGTAGTAATAGGATTAGAAAATAAATGGCCAGTCTTCTTTAAGATTTCATAAATTCATTTCCAGTTTTTTTCCCCCTTTACATTTCCTTGAATGCGAGATTTCTTTCACAGAACGGAGGCACTTGAAAAATATGAAGTATAAGTGGAAGTATTTTTTCAGATCTATACAGTCACCACAAAACAGTAGAGTTGTAGGTAACTGCCAGTTAGAGAAATATTCAAAAATGTATGTAGTTTTTAGAAACATATGGAATAAAAATTTTAAAAATCCAACCACACCAATTCACACCTATCCACAGTGAGCAGGTATAAGGGGCAGTGGTATTGTCATATATAGGCTTTGTCCCAATTATCTCTTCTAGGCCCAAAGTGTGCACTTGTTCACTTCCCTTCGCTGATTTGAAAGAAAATGACTGGTATAAGAAATACGGTGGAAACACCCACTAACCCATGCCTCCAACAACCCAATGCTTTGAGATGTGTAGGAAGGAGTGAACGACAGCACACTTCAGGAGAAAGGGGAGATGTTATTGGGACGCACCCATAGTCACTAGTTGCTGTAGACTCCTGGGTATATCCGGGACATGTGTTGCACGCCCTGGCTATACCACGAAAGACGACTTCTGTCTGAATTCCCCCTGAAACAGACACAGAAGATTGCGGTTACGAAACGAGGCTACACCTTTTCACTGAAATACAAAAGATGAAAAGGACAGCAACAATTAACTCTTTAGAGATGGTACTGATAGATCATGGAGCTTGCAACGGCAGGATAATGGGTTCCATTGATGAAAAGCACCCATAAGTAACATTTCTGCACGCATGACTAAGTCACTTTGGATAAAATAATCTGCTGAATGCCATATATTACACATTACAGGAAAGGGAACTCAGTAAAAATCATTTCCCTGACAACCAAACCATATAATACACTATGATCACAATAATGATCTAGGGATGCAAAGGGCTTTGTTTATCGAAAATTGAATTTCCCTATGAGAGCAAACCGAGAGGAGAACTAAGCATACACAAATGATTTTCAGCAGCCGAGAGTTCCTTCTAAATAGACAAATGCTATTGTCTGTTCTTTTCAATAACATTTTCTGTTTGCAAAAACTATACAAACATAAGATGGAAGAAATACTCCTTAAATGAAAAGGCCAAAAAAAACAAAAGCCTCAGACTTGTAATAAGTGGAAAAATACAGATGAAACTAACATCTTCTTCATCGCCGGACTCCGATGTTGGCTGGTAGACCACTGAGGGTTTGGGTTTGCTGTAAGAGAAACAACATATGAAGCCAGCAGAAACATCTGTATATCAATCAACTTCTTTATTAGTGTACCATACTGTTGTATTATCAACTGTTTGTAAGATGTGCAAGGAAATGTTATCACAAAACGTGGATGTAAACTGTACACATATCACAATTGAAAAACCTCCAAACTAGTGTAAGCCCTCAACTCTGGCACTTTAAAACCAATCTGCTAAGTCATGCATTAACAAGAAGATATCGCAGATAGAAAGTAATCAGTTACCTTTCACTCTTTTCTGTAAAGGCAAAAGAAAAAAAAAGGTATAAATAGTGAGTCAAATGTGACATTTGAAGGTTAGAGACATTATGAACTGCCCTGTATTTATAGTGTCTTAAAGTAGGAGATCACGGATCAGGTTCCCTCTGTCCATGTCATATTTTTATTTAACTAGGCAAGTCAGTTCTTATTTACGATGACGGCCTGCCAAAAGGCAAACAAGGCCTCCTGCGGGGACGGGGCCTGGGATTAAAAAAAACAATATAAATATAAAGACAAAAACACACATCACAACAATACATAAAGAGACCAAAGACAACAACATAGCAAGGCAGCAACACATGACAACACAGCATGGTAGCAACACAACATAACAACATGGTAGCAACACAACATGGTAGCAGCACAAAACATGGTACAAACACTATTGGACACAGTGAACAGCACAAAGGTCAAGAAGGTAGATACAAGAATACATCACACAAAGCAGCTACAACTGTCAGTAAGAGTGTCCATGATTGAGTCTTTGAATGAAGAGACAGCGATAAAACTGTCCAGTTTGAGTGTTTGTTGCGGCTCGCTCCAGTCGCTAGCTGCAGCGAACTGAAAAGAGGAGCAACCCAGGGATGTGTGTGCTTTGGGGACCTTTAACAGAATGTGACTGGTAGAACGGGTGTTGTATGTGGAGGATGAGGGCTGCAGTAGATATCTCAAATAGGGGGGAGTGAGGCCTAAGAGTGTTTTAAATAGGCATCAACCAGTGGGTCTTGTGACGGGTATACAGAGATGACCAGTTTACAGAGGAGTATAGAGTGCAGTGATGTGTCCTATAAGGAGCATTGGTGACAAATCTGATGGCCGAATGGTAAAGAACGTCTAGCCGCTCGAGAGCACCCTTACCTGCCGATCTATAAATTATGTCTCAGTAATCTAGCATGAGTAGGACTGTCATCTGAATCAGGGTTAGTTTGGCAGCTGGGGTGAAAGAGAAGCGATTACAATAGAGGAAATCAAATCTGGATTTAACTTTAGCCTGTAGCTTTGATATGTGCTGAGAGGAGGACTCCCAAGTACTTGTATTAGGTGACTACCTCAAGCTCTAAACCCTCAGCGGTAGTAATAACACGTGTGGGAAGAGGGGCATTCTTCTTACCAAACCACATGACCATTGTTTTGGAAGTCTTCAGAACAAGGTTAAGGGTAGCGAAAGCTTGGACACTAAGAAATCTTCGTTGTAGAGCATTCAACACAAAATCCAGAGAGGGGCCAGCTGAGTATAAGACTGTATCATCTGCATATAAATGGATGAGAGAGCTTCCTACTGCCTGAGCTATGCAGTTGATGTAAATTGAGAAGTGCGTGGGGCCTAGAATTGAGTCTTGGGGTACTCCCTTGGTGACAAGCAGTGGCTGAGACAGCAGATTGTCTGACTTTGTCTGACTTTATTCACTGCACTCTTTGAGAGAGGTATTTAGCAAACCAGGCCAAAGACCCCTCAGAGACACCAATACTCCTTAGCCGACCCACAGGAATGGAATGGTCTACCGTATCAAAAGCTTTGGCAAAGTCAATAAAAATAGCAGCACAGTATTGCTTAGAATCAAGGTCAATGGTGACATCATTGAGGACCTATAAGGTCGCAGTGACACATCCATAACCTGAGCGGAAACCAGATTGCATACCAGAGAGAATACTATAGACATCAAGAAAGCCAGTCAGTTGATTATTGACATGTTTTTCAAACACTTGAACACTTGAACACTTGATAAACAGGGCAAAATAGAAATAAGCCTATAACCGTTAGGATCAGCTTGATCTAATTCATTATCATCTAAAAGGCCAATTGGATTCTAGATCACCATTCCTACAAGACACTTTCTTAATACAGGATGAGGAGTACTTAGGGTGAATATGGGATATAAACTCACTGGGCATGTATCCTTTGCGGTGGGCGTACCACAGTCCGAAGCACAGCAGGGCCAGGGCCAGGAGAGCCACGATCACCCCAGCAACAATACCTCCAGTGTTGATGTTGCCTAGAGAGAGAGACAGAGAGAGAGAGAGCATTATAGAAAGTGGGAGGGAAATGAGATGTGTTACACTGGCTCACATTTCTAAACGACAAAGTCAAAATGGGAGAGTGAAATAGTTTCAATATCTCAGGTTCAGTTGAACACTATGGTCCTCGTGTGGAAAAGCAATATGTGAGTTCTGTATGCAATAAAGAACAAAGCAAACAATACATCTAGACCAAACCGCTGATGAAAAAAGGCTTTAGAAAATACATTTGATGGATTTGATTGATGAAAACAGTGTGTGTAACAACTAGCACCAACTAGCACTAGCACCAACTAGGACTGTTTATGATTTCAAAAGGTTGTTTGGCAACATCACTACCAGCCCAACCAGCATGGCAACATTTGAGGTTTACAGGTCACATGTGAATCTGCTGCAACAGCAGGGCTCCACACTAATATTTCCCCCACTATCCTGGCAGTCCCGGGAATAGACCCCACTGTCCCGGGAATAGAACCCACTACCCTGGCAGCCCCAGGAATAAACCCCACTGTCCCGGGAATAGAACCCACTGTCCTGGCAGTCCCGGAAATAGACCCCACTGTCCCGGGAATAGAACGCACTGTCCTGGGAATTGAACCCACTATCCTGGCAGTCCCGGGAATAGACCCCACTGTCCCGGAAATAGAACCCACTATCCTGGCAGTCCCGGAAATAGACCCCAATGTCCCGGGAAAAGAACCCACTGTCCCGGGAAAAGAACCCACTGTCCTGGCAGTCCCGGGAAAAGACCCCACTGTCCCGGGAATAGAGCCCACTGTTTTGGTGCGACTAAATTATGAGCATGTGGCACCAACTGAAAAACTTAGTCGCACGAGGGCCAACAACAAATGATTTGGTCACACCCCCAAAAAATGGCGGGGTTGCGAGCATGGCTCTGTTGGTAGAGCATGGCTCTTGTAATGCAAGGATAGTGGGTTCGATTCCCGGGACAGTCCATATGTAAAATGTATGCACGCATGACTAAGTCGCTTTGAATAAGAGCATCTGCTAAATGACATTTAACATCATCCTCATATCAAGTCATACAGAGTTCTTCATTAAAAAGTGTAATAGACTACTGAAATGGTATTCAAGAAATAAGTAATTTTTTCATATTTGAATGTGCAACCTAATCCAGTGATGGGGGGTAAAAAAATAAATAATCTGTATCTTGTGTGGCCACCAGCTGCAATAAGTACTGCAGTGCATCTCCACTTCATGGACTGCATCATATTTGCCAGTTCTTGATGTGAGATGTTACCCCACTCTTCCACCAAGGCACCTGCAAGTTCCCGGACATTTCTGAGGGGAATGGCCCTATCCCTCACCCTCCGATTCAACAGTTCCCAGGCGTGCTCAATGGGAATGAGATGCGGGCTCTTCGCTGGCTATAGCAGAACTGACATTCCTGTCTTGCAGAAAATCACGCACAGAACGAGCTGTACGGCTGGTGGCATTGTCATGCTGGAGGGTCATGTCAGAATGAGACTGCAGGAAGGGTACCACATGAGGGCGGAGGATGTCTTCCCTTGAGATTGCCTGCAATGACAACAAGCTCAGTCCGATGATGCTGTGACACACCGCCCCAGACCATTTCGGACCCTCCACCACCAAATCGATCCCGCTCCAGTGTACAGGCCTCGATGTAACACTCATTCCATTGACAATAAACGCAACTCCGACCATCACCCCTGGTGAGACAAAACTGCAACTCGTCAGTGAAGAGCACTTTTTGCCAGTCCTGTCTGGTCCAGCGACAGTGGGTTTGTGCCTATAGGCAACGTTGTTGCCAGTGATGTCTGGTGAGGACCTGCCTTACAACAGGCCTACAAGCCCTCAGTCCAGCCTCTCTCAGCTTATTGCGGACAGTCTAAGCACTGATGGAGGGATTGTGCTTCCTGATGTAACTCGGGCAGTTGTTTACATCCTGTACCTGTCCCACAGGTGTGATGTTCGGATGTACCGATCCTGTGCAGGTGTTGTTACACGTAGTTTGCCACTGCGAGGATGATCAACTGTCCGTCCTGTCTCCCTGTAGCTCTGTCTTAATTTATTGACCTGCCTACATCTGCAGTCCTCATGCCTCCTTGCAGCATGTCAAAGGCACATTCACACAGTTGAGCAGGGACCCTGGGCATCTTTCTTTGTGTTTTTCAGTCAGTAGAAGGGCCTCTTTAGTGTCCTAAGTTTTCATAACTGTGACCTTAATTGCCTACCGTCTGTAAGCTGTTAGTGTCTTAACGACCGTTCCACAGGTGCATGTTCATTAATTGTTTATGGTTTATTGAACAAGCATGGGAAACAGTGTTTAAACCCTTTACAATGAAGATCTGTGAAGTTATTTGGATTTTTACAAATTACCTTTGAAAGACATGGTCCTGAAAAAGGGACGGTTCTTTTTTTGCTGAGTTTATAATACCCACTGCTAGTAGCCATGTATTAATCTAACAGTAAAATGTAATGTCCCAAAAAACCTTGCAGTTGTAGCCTACCGCCCCAATGAGGCCTATGCGCTCCCAATGGCATATTCGCATCCGTATCGCAAAGGCATATCAAATATCTTGTTTGCAAAATAGTTGTTATTGAGCTCAAAATTGAGAGTTAAGAAATAAACAAAAGTATACCTACAGAAACCAGAGAACCTCCTCACGTCAACCATGACAGCTGTGTTTTCCAAGCAACTGGATATTAAAATGTTATTCAAATCAGGACACTTTTTTCCCACGGGAAAGGGGAGAGAGTGGCTCACGTGACACACCATGCCTCAGCAAAACAGGTACAGGGTCAGGGAGGCTTTTATTACAGGAATCATGAGGATAATGTACTATACTGTTTGACCAAATCATGGTTTTAGAAAAAGGACGTTTTGAGTGAAGTGACCATGTAGAATGTGCAGCTCGCACCGATGTGACCAATAAAAAGATTCCCTCGCACAGCCAAGTCAAAGGGTGTCAAAATGCGACTAAATGGTCGCAGTCTGGAGACCTGAACAGGCCGGAGGTTTAAATTTCAGTGTGCAGGAAACACTTTCCTTTATCGCCTCCCTATATATATATTTTTTTTATTTGTCAGTGAGCTTTCAACCAAACCATAGTGTTTTACATCGAGTTGATGGCCCAGTAAATAAGTTAGTTGAACAATTCTATATTTCTTTTAATTTTGGTAAAATGTTTATTCTTATCCCCGGTTTAGCCCAGGCTAGTCTGCAATGGGCTTTTCCCCATAGAAAGCAAAGGGCACTTACGGACTTCCATCCTCACAGCTTGACAGCGTTGAACAGGGCCGGCATCGTTCATAGCTTCACAGCTGTAGTCTCCTGTATCTATCACCAAAGCAGAGGGAAACTCCTGCAGCAGAGATATGGAGATGTTTACAAATCACTGATTTAAAATACAAGGTGAACAACTGAAATGAGAGAAAGAGAGAGAGAGAAAGATGTGAATTTGCCAAACAGTACTGTTGTGTTAAGGGCATTCGCATGCTTCCCAGCCAAAACAGTTCGTAACAGTTTGTGCATATGACAACATTTTGGTCTTCGCCAAGTTTTTTTTTTTCTTGGTTGTTTGTCCGCACAACATTTTTTCTCTAGGCAAGCCAAAGTCCTCAGCCAAAGTCCTCAGCCAAAGTCAACAGCCAAAGTCAACTCCCCTTCGTCGGTGATTGGTCAACAGTAGAGATTCTTCAATTAAGTGTTTGTTGTCAATCAAAGAAATAATAAATAATTTATCCACATTTCTTCACTACTGCACCAAAAATATTAGCAAGATGTAAAATTGCACGACTAAGATCTCCTCGCCAAAAACGTCCAAATTAATGACAGATGTCTTGAGTTATCAGATTAAATTTGACTATTTTGAGGCGTCTCAAGATGGAAAAAGTACTATTGCCGCTTTTTAAAATGTTTTTCAAGCAAAGGTTTTTTAAGGGTGTATGCAAGCACACTTGTTAGTGTCGCCTAGCTGAGTTTGGCTAGGCGCTAGCCGAACTGAAGCATGATGACTCCTTTAGCCTGCCGAGTTGACCATTCAGCACAAACACATCTGGGACCTGGGTTGTACTAATTAGGCTCCTCCCCCAAAATATATTGTTTTTGTTGTCCATTGCAAAATGGTTTGCTACAGTGTGCCCTAATGAATATGATCCAGGTGAGGTGTATTTGGCACCACTGACCAGGTTGCCACTGAGAGGATTGATCTTGTAGGTGTAGTTCTTGAAGGCAGGGAACTGGCTGGGGTTCTCAGGAAGAGGGGTCTTGTCCTTATACCACTTGTAGGTGGGGGAAGGAGACCCCTCTGCATCATGACAGGACAGTAGCACGCGATGCCCCGTCGTCACAGAGGTAGGGATCCTACACATGGGCACGGATGGAGGTACTGCAGGAGGATGTAAGAGAGGTAGTGAGAGGCAGCAGAGAGTGAGAGCAGAGAGGCACTAACCTGTTTTAGTGACTCAGCAACCAGCTAATTGCTGTTCTTATGGTCTGTGTGTTTTTATTGTGTATTTATATTGGCTGGTGCAATCATAAATTAATAAAGTACTCTTTTATTTGATAAAATAATATTTACATCTTATGGCCGTGGTATCACGAATAAATTCACTCATATTGTCATAGCATCGTGGCAACATGAAATGGTTTCTCAGTTTCTCACACTGGGATGAATGCAGTCCTACAAATAATCCTTCAAAAGCAGTGTTCTGTTCTATAACAATAATAATTATAAACTGGGTGGTTCTAGCCCTGAATGCCAATTGGCTGAAAGCCATGGTATATCAGACCGTTTACCATTGGTATGACAAAACATTTATTTACTGCTCTAACTATGTTGGTAACTAGTTTATAATAGCAATAAGGCACCTCGGCGGTTTGTGATATATGGCCAATATAACACAGCTAAGGGCTGAGTCCAGGCACTCCGCCTTGCATCGTATGTAAGAACAGCCCATAGCCGTGGTATATTGGCCATATAACACACCCCCTCAAGCCTTATTGGTTAATTAACCCGGAAATTATAGATGTTGCGCAACAGTTAGATGATACGACTCTCCTTACCTAAAACAGTGAGATTCACGTTGACATCCCCAACATACTGTTTGTTAGACACCTCACATTGATACTGCCCGTTATCTTTGCGCATCACCTTGCTGAACCTCAGCATCCCATCAAACTTGGTGACACGGCCCTCATAAAGTGCTGAGAGAGAGAGCAAGAAAATCAGCGATTATAAAAAAAAATGTCATTATTATGGCAGGTAACTCATTTGTGAGAAGTATATCTAGCCCTAATTGTAGAAAAATGCAGAAGCAATCACGACACAAATACAAGAAGTCATAGGTCATGCATTTCTTTGGAATCAAGTCTGAACAGTTTGTGTACTTACTGGTGGGTTTCCCATCGAAAATGACATAGGTCGTAGAACCCTTCATGTCCCTAAACTTCCACTCAACTCTGGCATCTGCACCAAAGTCAGCCGAGGGAGTACAGTAAAGATCAGCCCCTGTAGAGATGAGATCGATCATTATAACGACATTGCTTGGGGATAAACATGCAAAATAGTATATAATAAATACAATAGATTTTCTAAAATACATTATTCCTTGCTTGTAACACACACACACAATGGCAGGTGAAAGCTCTTGTTTATTTTAGAAACTGCCCATTTAGAGCTAATTTCCATTCTCCAGGACTTACCCTCATTCTCTTTAGCCCTCACGTTTGGATTTTTGGTTGTAACCATGAAGGCCTCTACACCTGGGGAAAGGGAGAGAAAAGTAAAGCGAGCAGTCAGGGAAATGAGGGAGATGACATTGCATCTTTGGAATTCAAAACACCAAGTGCTCCAGTCTTACCACCACAACAGAAACACACACCTTCAGAGATGACCGGTTTAGTTTCTGCTGAACTTAGGAAGAACCTTTTAATGACCCGCCCCTATCGCATTTTAAAGCCCTAAGAGCATGTCTGGTGCTCTGCCAACCAATGGTCTGAAGCCTACAGCGTGTGGACTGACTGCTGACAAATTCTGGTAAATGTGACTCACTCCTCTGTAGTGAGCCAGAAACCTCCATGTGGAACTGGGCCAAAACAGTCTGAAGGGCCCTTTCAAAGTGGGAAACCAACAACACTAGATTATTTCCCGCTTAACAGAAATTTGATGGACATTTGGACAATAAAGCCTCTTTCTAAATTTGAATTTGAATAGACTGGACTGTCAGTATGTCCACTCCAGACATTTAGAGTCTATGGTCCAGCCAGAGACCCACTGAGCAGTCACGCCATTCACCACCAAAAGTATGTCCCCGCAACAGACAGGCACCAGAGGCAGGTGGCACACATGACATTAGTAACAGTCACAACCTGGGTAGTAATACTGTACATTCCTTCATCAGGTACATGCAGGATAGGACAGCCTAGCTAATTTCTACACACTAGTGTTGTATTAGAGGATATTATATATCCAGCCAGTGGCGTACAGTATCTATGTAAAAATACTTGGTAGCATCTGTATTTTACTATTTATTATTTTTTGAAAACTTTTACTCCGAGACATTTTCACTGACACCCAAAAGTACTCGTTGCATTTCGAGTGCTCATGCAGGACAGCAATATAATCCAATTCACGCACCTATCAATATAACATGGTATCATCCCTACTGCCTCTGATCTGGCGGATTCACTAAACACAAATACAGCGTTTGTAAATTATACCCAAGTGTTGGAGTGTGTAAATTATATCCAAGTGTTGGAGTGTGTAAATTATATCCAAGTGTTGGAGTGTGTAAATTATATCCAAGTGTTGGAGTGTGTAAATTATATCCAAGTGTTGGAGTGTGTAAATTATATCCAAGTGTTGGAGTGTGTAAATTATATCCAAGTGTTGGAGTGTGTAAATTATATCCAAGTGTTGGAGTGTGTAAATTATATCCAAGTGTCGGAGTGAGTAAATTATACCCAAGTGTTGGAGTGAGTAAATTATACCCAAGTGTTGGAGTGAGTAAATTATACCCAAGTGTTGGAGTGAGTAAATTATACCCAAGTGTTGGAGTGAGTAAATTATATCCAAGTGTTGGAGTGAGTAAATCATATCCAAGTGTTGGAGTGAGTAAATTATATCCAAGTGTTGGAGTGAGTAAATTATATCCAAGTGTTGGAGTGTGTAAATTATATCCAAGTGTTGGAGTGTGTAAATTATATCCAAGTGTTGGAGTGTGTAAATTATATCCAAGTGTTGGAGTGTGTAAATTATATCCAAGGGTTGGAATGTGCCCCTGGCTGTTTGTATTTTTTATTTATTTTTATAATAATTGTTCCTTATGGTTTGCGTAATATAAAGAATTTGATGTTTAGCATTTGCTTACCTTTACTCAAGTATAACAACTGTGTACTTGTTCTACCACTGTACTTAACATTTAAAACCAGATACCAAGTAGTATTTAGCTGGGTGAGTTTCCACCAGAATAGAAAGTGCCTTTACTTTTACTCAACAGATTTTATTTGAGGGGAGTTAGCGACTGAACAACAAAGAGATAAGAGAGTTTAGTTTGCCCATTTAGAGAAATGGTTTAGTCAGATAAACCCCATTGATCGATTTCCTTGTTACGTGAGTATCGGGGGTGGGAAGGTAGAGCTTCCAAGGTGAGACATTAACCACACATATAACAGGTGGAAAGTAGTGGCCCTTGTGTTGATGTCTGGAAGGTGTCTAAAAGCCTTCTACACCAGTCAAATGTTTAGCTCAACCCTTGAAACTAAGATTATAAATCACAGTGTTTTTGTACAGCACAAAGGCTGCCCAATAGTTCAGTGTGGCTCATAAGTGTATTGTTAAAGGACCATATCACTAGGCCGACTTGACTCACAGCGGACTACAGCTTGAAAGTAGCTACACATTCTAACCGAGATGTAAATGCTTCCATACAGCGTTACACCGTCGCTAGTGGAAAACCCCATACGTTTAGTTCTCAATTCGGAAGAATCTTGTCTCTTATAAATTATTGTGTCCAGTTACAGGTGGTACTCCAAAAAACAGAGAATATTTAGAAAGATAAATGGCGATTCCACACCAGCGGAGGAAGAAACTATTTTTGGCATCTCAGATTGCCAGAACAATTTTCACCTAGAGACTTAAATTGGGGGTAAGGCTGTTTGACGTGCTTTTTACATTTGTATCACAATCATGATGAAAGTGGCCATTTTAGGCCTTTTTTAGACCTACACCTGCCTACTGTAAGACTTGATGATCTGTGAACCCGTACGTGATACAGACAACATCATGGTGTCATTATATTCCTTATAGTGTGTTCTAACATATGGAATATGCATTAGATTCTGAAATACAAACACGGACATTCATTTACTCAACATAAAAAAATATTAACATGAATCTCAAAAGTATCCTTTTTTGATTTGGTTTATTTTAAGACCTATACTTGTCCAAACAATATAAGTAGATAACATTCTGCTAATTCGGAAGTTTGAATCAATATCAGGAGCACCACCAACAGAATGAATGGTAAATGGATTCAAGGCGAACTCCTATTGCTGGTGATTTGCTGTATGTGCAATCCTAAAGGAGGGCTGTGATTGATTAATTACCTATAATGTCAATTTCTATGTACAAAACGGGTAATATCATTAAAAGTACCAGAGCCTACTCTGGAAATTGTACACGTTTGAAAAGTATATTGTTCCCTGTCAACTCTGCTTTCAAGTTAGCTACACATTGTAATGGTGCAATGAAAATGCTTCCATACAGCCGTTACAACTGCTAGCGGAAAGCCCCGGCAGCAAGATTATATTGGACAAATTCAGGTAGGGTCCCTCCCCATTTTGTTTAGTTGGCTTCTATTTGGTTCTTAAAAATGGGAAAAGGGTTGCAAGACATAATGAATGAACAGGCACACACACACAGTACCTGGTGATTACTGGAAGTGATTAGGAAGCGCATGTT
This sequence comes from Oncorhynchus mykiss, assembly GCF_057628025.1. NCBI lineage: Eukaryota > Metazoa > Chordata > Actinopteri > Salmoniformes > Salmonidae > Oncorhynchus > Oncorhynchus mykiss. Next base: position 49,850,735 of record NC_143023.1, on the reverse strand, counting down.
GTGCAATCTATATATATATAGTTTGATGTTGTTTTTAAGTGAATTTCAAGGATATTCTAAACTACCTACATTCCCAACATGTTCATATCGCCGCGGTCCTACTGTGAAATCAGGCAATTTCTCAACTCAATTCTCCTCCCCTTCCATCCCCCCACAGGCCCAGGAGGAGGTCCAGTCTCGTCCCACCCCTGATATCTCTCTGACCCAGAGCCACTCCTCCCAGACCAAACAGTCCTCCTACCAGCAGGTCAGCGGTTGAGAATAACACACAGTTATTCTGCTAGGATATGACAGTGATTCACCATAGAGAGAGGGGAAGAATTACGGTCAGTTTCAACTCAGATGAATGGGTTGTTTCCTACACCGATATAATCAACAAATTAGTTTAAAAAATGTATGAAGCCCTATTACGGCTCTGACATTGACTTCAAGCAGGTCAACGTGTTTATTCAATGATAACACTGAAATGTGGCAGAGAGGAGTGGCCGAGACCGAGACGCACAGCAGTGTAGGCACAAATTGAGGTTACAAGACGTGTCCGCCTAAGGAATGACAATCACGAATGTCATTCATAACACTGATGTTTTGTAAGTGATGTCTCTTTGCATTTATCAAATGGCACTATTATGGATGATGGAATTATTTTAGAGTGGTAGTCTAATAGTTGGAATACTAACTGAAATTTGGACACTGACTGGACACCTCACATGTAGCCTATTAGAATATGAACTCCTGCAGAATTAAGTAGTCCTCGCAGTAAAATGATAGATCAAATGGTAATTTTGTCACTGGAACATGAAATGTGATTCATTTCTTTCAGCAGCTTTGAGAATAAGGACGCGCACTTAGGGACTGTGTCGTGTAGCATAGATGTGCAATTTCTTTCAGTGACAAAAGCTGACAGTATTTCATTTTTAACCACATAAAATATGTATCCAAGACAAAACGTGTTGGATCATTTTCACAGCTTTTAATTTCCTTGAAACCGGTCCCCGAACATCCTCGCTCTGTGAGAGAAGGAGACATTTTGTCAACTAGACTGTTGATGCATTGATCACTTTTTTTTATACCCATTTTCTCCCCAATTTCCTGGTATCCAATTGATAGTTACAGTCTCATCGCTGCAACTCCCAGACGGACTCGGGAGAGGCGAAGGTTGAGAGCCGTGCGTCCTCTGAAACACGACCCAACCAAGCCGCACTGCTTCTTGACACATTGCCCACTTAAACCGGAAGCCAGCCATATCAATGCGTCGGGAGGAAACACCGTGCACCTGGCAACAGTGTCAGCGTGCACTGTGCCCGGCCCGCCACAGGAGTCGGTAGTGTTCAATGGGACAAGGACATCCCTGCCGGCCAAACCCTCCCCTAACCCGGACGACGCTGGGCCAATTGTGCGCCGCCCCATGGGTCTCCCGGTCGCGGCCGGCTGCGACAGAGCCTGGACTCCAACCAAGAATCTCTAGTGGCACAGCTAGCACTGCCTTAGACCACTGCGCCACTCGGGAGGCCCTGCATTGATCATTCTATTGGTTTATTACATTCTGGTGAGCAAGGTTTTATTTAGTATTCTAGAAGAGCATCAAGTAATGACAGAAGAGAAGCTGCATGCATTCTAATTATAGACAAGTTGACGAACAAAGCCTACCAAATGTCAAAGTATAAGCAGAAAAAAAATCAAAAAAAGGTCTGAAAATAATTTGTTCCCCCTACACCGTGTCAATAAAATCTTTCTGCTGTCCCTGAGTAAAGTCCCTACATGAGCCTTTTGAAGTGATTGTTTTACAATCAGATGAAAACATCATGACTGGTTGTGTTTATGCCACATAAAAAAAAAAAGATAGGCACATACATTTTAAAAGTTAGATGACATCTGTATTATTAGGCCCACAGAGATCACAATCAATTATTAGGGATTCTATATGTAATTCTATGCTTAGGCCCCAAAAAACGATTTTAAAAAAGCATGTGCATGTCCCTGTATCTGGAAGAAATTAAATCTACTTTCATCCCCGAGTACTGTTTGGCGTAGTACAGAGAATTTGTAACCAACCGTAACTAGTCGATACTTCCTCAATTTCCGACTTGGAAGACAACCCATGTCTTCTAAATGTCCATGTCTAGTTGCTTAGAAAACTTAGAAAATGCTCAATTAATAAATTAAAATGTTTTGCTCCCTGATGTAATCCAACAATGTGTACGCCGACACCTTGTCCATTTCATGACATGCAGCACTTTGGGGTGGGCACCCACCGGTCTCAATCAATGAGGGGATTCAAATCATCTAAGCGTGTTTTGCACAGGGTGAAAATTGATTGCATTTGTTTTGGAACCGGGCTGCCTCCTGGGCGTGAGCCAGGTGCCCCATTCAAATCCCACGGTAAAGCTGGTTCAAAACAAAAGGGAAATAATAAACATGAGGAGTAATGAGTAGGATACTGTGTTTTCACGTGAAAAGGTGATTGCTTTTGATAAACACTTCATCTGCCTTCCCAGTGAAAACTAGCTTGACAATTCCAACATACAGTGCCTTCAGAAAGTATTCAGGCCCCTTGACTTATTACAATTATTTTTTTAGGTTATAGCCTTATTCAAAAGTTGATAGTCCCCCCCATCAAACGACACACACACACAATAAAAAAAAACTGAAATATAAGTATTCAGACCTTTTACTCAGTACCTTTTGGCAAACTCCAAGCGGGCTTTTATGTGCCTTTTACTGAGGAGTGGCTCCCATCTGGCCACTACCATAAAGGCCTGATTGGTGGAGTGCTGCAGAGATGGTTGTCCTTCTGGAAGGTTATCCCATCTCCACAGAGGGACTCTAGAGCTCTGTCAGAGTGACCATCAGGGTCTTGGTCATCTCCCTGACCAAGGCCCTTCTCCCCCGATTTCTCAGTTTGGCCAGGCAGCCAGCTCTAGGAAGAGTCTTGGTGGTTCAAAACTTCTTCCATTTAAGAATGATGGAGGCCACTGGGTTCTTGGGGACCTTCAATGCTGCATAAATGCCTTGGTACCCTTCACCAGATCTGGGACTGGACACAATCCCGTTTCGGAGCTCTACGGACAATTCCTTTGACCTCATGGCTTGGTTTTTGCTCTGACATGTACTGTCAACTGAGGGACCTTATATAGACAGGTGTGTGCCTTTACAAATCATGTCCGATCAATAGAATTTACCACAGGTGGACTCCAATCAAGTTGTAGAAACATCTCAAGGATGATCAATGGAAACAGGGTGCACCTGAGCTCAATTTCATGTCTCATAGGAAAGGTTCTAAATAATTACGTAAATAATATTTTTTTGTTTTTAATACATTTGCAAAAATTCTAAAAACCTGTTTCGCTTTTTCATTATAGGGTATCGTGTGTGGATTGCTGGGGATTTAAAAAAAAAAAAAATCAGTTTTAGAATAAGGCTGTAACGTAACAAAATGTGGAAAAAGTCAAGAGGTCTGAATACTTTCCGAAGGCACTGTATTTTACAGAAAAGAGATGTTTCCGGAGGATGCATCATGTTAACAACATGACCGATCGTCGCAGGTTACTGTTCGATTTGAGAAGGGCGCTCCTCTCTCACCACTTTTGGCCGATCACATCACGGGGCATGGACCGGTGCCCAGCAAAATCAAAGATTTGAAATAGTCAAGATGGCGTACACATTGTCAGATTACTTCATGGAGCGAAAAAAATACTAACTTTAATTTTCTAAATTCAAATTAACCACCTGCAACTAGACATGGATGTTTAGAAGACATTGGTTGTCTTTCAAGTCAGGAAGTATTGGCAAAATAAGGTTTGGTTGGAAATTCTCTGTGCTATGCCAAACCTATCTAATAACGCCCCTCAGCCAGCTGCAACAGAGTAATTTTTTACGTTCATTTATTTAACTAGGCAAGTCAGTTAAGAACAAATTCTTATTTACAATGACGGCCTACCCGGACTAAACACTAACCCGGAGGACCCTGTGCCAATTGTGCACCGCCCTATGGGACTCTCAATCACAGACAGTTGTGATACAGCTTGGAATCAAACCAGGGTCTGTAGTGACACCTCTAGCATTGGGTTGCAGTGCCTTCGACCACTGTGATACAGCCTGGTATCAAGTCAGGGTCTGTAGTGACGAGATGCAGCGCCTTAAGACTTCACTTGAGAGCCCACCTAGTAATGGTCTGACTAGGTTATATTTTTAATAGCTAGTCAGATGTATGTGAATCATTGTAGATCTATTGTTTCCTAGTTTTTAAGAACTGTGTACAAAGACTTAGCCAAGGCAAGCCCCTACTGATCCCAGGTCTGTTAATTGTGTTGTTTTCGTATTTTGGGTTCGGTAAACTGATCCTACCTGTGCCTACCTGTGGGCCTAAAGTGCAAGTTTAGAAAATATACAGCAATCAAGTGCATATCTTACTAATACAATAAACACTACATTGAAACGTAGAATAGTATAAACGCAGGGCTAGTTTAAAGTAATGTGGAGTTTAGATCGACAGAAAGAGCACTCACCTGTTGCATGAAAGAATAGTAACACCGAAACCAAGCCGCTGACAAACATGTCGGCCCCAACACCTGAAGCCTTTGTTTTAAAAGCCAGCGATGTGTCCGATTTCGGTAATAAAAAAACGATTCGATTATTTCAGCAATCAAAGTGCAATTCAGTAATTGTTGACACGTTGGCCCACTCGGTTTGAAATATATTCTTTCGACGAACAAGAACCCTACGCCCTTCCGCACCGACCGACTGCTCCTGTAGAAAAGTATGATAGGTATTCCGTCGAAACTGTGACGCAACCCATTACCTATGTCAATATAAAGCAGTCTATTGGTTTATTTCAATAACCGGTTTCACTTGATTAGTATTTTACAGTATTTTCTTTACAGTGACATACAGTATTTGAAGTAGCCTATGTAAACGCCTATGTGGTATTTAAAACGAAAATATCAATCATCACAGCTGAATACAAGGTACATAGTCCACTCATGATAGTGAGATTGTAAATAATGTTAGTTGTTTTCATTTTCAGTGTAGAAGATTTACAGTGTCCCTGTGTAAATAAGCACATATCTCTTTCACATGAATTTAATAGAAATTACAACAAATTAACCTATAACACAAAATAATATTAGATGCTGAGGGTGATGTTAACTTCATAGAAAAGTTAGTCAACTTTTGGAACTATGATGGAATCAAAAATAAAACAAACTTAGAATACACAAAGAACCATCAAATTCATTATTTGCTCAGTGACTCCAATAACAACTGATACAGAACACCAATGACAGTCAGCTGTTAGCAGAGGTGAAAAAGTCAACCAACAGACATGGTGTTCAGCTTAGTTTTGCATTTAAATAAGCCTTTCCATAATAGTTTTTATTTCTAAGATAAAAGGCACCACTTTATATTCAAAATAATATGTCTGCAGCAACTGAGTGTACATACACTCAGTGGTCAGTTTATTAGGTACACCCATCTAGTATCGTGTCTGACCCCCCTTTGCCTCCAGAAAAGCCTGAATTCTTATCAAGAGACCTAACGTGTGCCAGGAAAACATTCCCCACAATAATTGTCATAACAATAACTAGGCTATATACAGGGGATACCGATACCGAGTCAATGTGCAGGGTACAGGTTAGTCGAGGTAATTTGTAAAGTGACTATGCATAGATAATAAATAGAGAGTAGCAGCAGTATAAAAAAAGAAAGAAAACAGCCTGTAATTATTTAGGCAGGTTACCTTCGCTTCGTTTGATACAGATCTGCATTACAAACTCGGTCAGTGAAAGGTTGAAAATGTCAGTGATGACACTTGCCAGTTGGTCCATGCATGCTTTGAGTACACGTCATGGTAATCCGTCTGGCCCCGCAGCTTTATGAATGTTGACCTGTTTAAAGTTCTTGCTCACATCGGCTACGGAGAGCGTGATCACACAGTCGTCCGGAACAGCTGGTGCTCTCATGCATGCTTCAGTGTTTCTTGCCTTGAAGCCAGCATAAAAGGCATTTAGCTCGTCTGTAATGCTCGTGTCACTGGTCAGCTCGCAGCTGGGTTTCCCTTCGTTGTCTGTAATAGTTTTCAAGCCCTGTCACATCTGACGAGCGTCGGAGCCGGTGTAGTATGATTTCAATCTTCGCCCGGTATTGACACTTTGCCTGTTTGATGGTTCGTCTGAGGAAGTAGCGGGATTTCTTATACGCGTCCGGATTAGTGTCCCGCTCCTTGAAAGCGGCAGCTCTAGCCTTTAGCTCTTTGAAGATGTTTCCTGTAATCCATGGCTTCTGGTTGGGATATGTACCTACGGTCACTGTGGGGACGATGTCGTCAATGCACTTATCAATGAAGCTGATGACTGAGGTGGCATACTCCTCAATGCCATTGGATGAATCACAGAACATATTCCAGTCTATGCTAGCATAACAGTCCTGCAGCTTAGCATCCGCGTCATCTGACCACTTCCGTATTGAGCGTGTCACTGGTAATACCTGCTTTAGGTTTTGCTTGAAACTGGAATCAGGAGGATAGAATTATGTTCAGATTTTCCAAATGGAGGTAAGGAAGGGCTTTGTATGCTTCTCTGAGTGTGGACTAAAGGGGGTCAAGAGTTGTTTTCCTTCAGGTTGAACATGTGACATGCTGGTAGAAATTTGGTCAAATGGATTTCAGTTTGTCTGCATTAAAGTCCCCGGCCACTAGGAGAGCGCTTCTGGATGAGCATTTTCTTGTTCGCTTATGGCCTTATAGTTGTAATGGTAAATAAAAGGCTACGAATAATATACAGTGGGGCAAAAAAGTATTTAGTCAGCCACCAATTGTGCAAGTTCTCCCACTTAAAAATATGAGAGAGCCCTGTAATTTTCATCATAGGTACACATCAACTATGACAGACAACATGAGAAAAAAAATCCAGAAAATCACATTGTAGGATTTTTAATGAATTTATTTGCAAATTATGGTGGAAATTAAGTATTTGGTCACCTACAAACAAGCAAGATTTCTGGCTCTCACAGACCTGTAACTTCTTCTTTAAGAGGCTCCTCTGTCCTCCACTCGTTACCTGTATTAATGGCACCTGTTTGAACTTGTTATCAGTATAAAAGACACCTGTCTACAACCTCAAACAGTCACACTCCAAACTCCACTATGGCCAAGACCAAAGAGCTGTCAAAGGACACCAGAAACAAAATTGTAGACCTGCACCAGGCTGGGAAGACTGAATCTGCAATAGGTAAGCAGCTTGGTTTGAAGAAATCAACTGTGGGAGCAATTATTAGGAAATGGAAGACATACAGACCACTGATAATCTCCCTCGATCTGGGGCTCCACGCAAGATCTCCCCCCCGTGGGGTCAAAATGATCACAAGAACGGTGAGCAAAAATCCCAGAACCAGTGAATGACCTGCAGAGAGCTGTGACCAAAGTAACCAAAGTAACAAAGCCTACCATCAGTAACACACTACGCCGGCAGGGATTCAAATCCTGCAGTGCCAGACGTGTCCCCCTGCTTAAGCCAGTACGTGTCCAGGCCCGTCTGAAGTTTGCTAGAGAGCATGTGGATGATCCAGAAGAAGATTGGGAGAATGTCATATGGTCAGATGAAACCAAAATATGACTTTTTGGTAAAAACTCAACTCGTTGTGTTTGGAGGACAAAGAATGCTGAGTTGCATCCAAAGAACACCATACCTACTGTGAAGCATGGGGGTGGAAACATCATGCTTTGGGGCTGTTTTTCTGCAAAGGGACCAGGACGACTGATCCGTAAAAAGGAAAGAATGAATGGGGCCATGTATCGTGAGATTTTGAGTGAAAACCTCCTTCCATCAGCAAGGGCATTGAAGATGAAACGTGGCTGGGTCTTTCAGCATGACAATGATCCCAAACACACCGCCTGGGCAACGAAGGAGTGGCTTCGTAAGAAGCATTTCAAGGTCCTGGAGTGGCCTAGCCAGTCTCCAGATCTCAACCCCATAGAAAATCTTTGGAGGGAGTTGAAAGTCCGTGTTGCCCACCAATAGCCCCAAAACATCACTGCTCTAGAGGAGATCTGCATGGAGGAATGGGCCAACATACCAGCAACAGTGTGTGAAAACCTTGTGAAGACTTACAGAAAACGTTTGACCTCTATTATTGCCAACAAAGGGTATATAACAAAGTATTGAGATAAACTTTTGTTATTGCCAAATACTTATTTTCCACCATAATTTGCAAATAAATTCATAAAAAATCGTGATGTGATGTGATTTTCTGGATTTCTTTCTTCTCATTTTGTCTGTCATAGTTGAAGTGTTGAAAATTACAAGCCTCTCTCATATTTTTAAGTGGGAGAACTTGCACAATTGGTGGCTGACTAAATACTTTTTTGCCCCACTGTAGATGAGAACTCTGTTGGTATATAGTGTGGTCTACAGCTTATCATGAGGTACTCTACCTCAGGCGAGCAAAAACTTGAGATGTCTTTAATATTAGAAATAGCGCACCAGCTGTTATTGACAAATACACACACATCTTACCAGACGTAGCTTCTCTGTCCTGCCGATGCATGGAATACCCAGCCAGCTCTATAGTATCTGTGTCGTCGTTCAGCCACGACTCGGTGAAACACAAGATATGACCGTTTTTAATGTCCCGTTGGTAGGATAGTCTTAATAATCATAGATCATTAATTTTATATTCCAGTGATTGCATGTTGGCCAATAGTACGGATGGTAGTGGAAGTTTCCTCACTCACCTACACATTCTCAGATGGCAGCCCCTCTGTCCCCTTTTTCTCTGACTTTTCTTCATGCAAATGATGGGGTTTGGGTCTGGTCTCGAGAAAGCAGTAAATCCTTGGCGTCGGACTCGTTAAAGAACAGATCTCCATCCAGTTGGTGAGTAATCGCTGTTCTGATGTCCAGAATCTCTTTTCGGTCATAGGACACAGTAGCAGCAATATTATGCACAAAATAAGTGAAAATACAAGTTACAAACAATGCGAAAAAACAAACTAAATAGCACAGTTGGTTAGGAGCCTGTAAAATGGCAGCCATCCCCTCCAGCGCCAGTTACTGAGATATCAACGTGTGAGGGGCAGAGAGTGAATGTCAGTGTGGTGTGAATGTGAATTGTCATAGTAACCCACATCACCAGCTCTTGACCAACACTGCTCATGACTATTAAGAGTCATGAAAAGCAGCCTCAGGGTTTCTTTGGCTACAATAAGATCTTAATCGTTTTTGAGAAGATCAGCCTGAGCAGCAGCATGATATACCGAAACGTCTGTACTTTGTCGATACTAGAACATGACATTACTTTTGGTACTTCTGTCAAACGTGTCTCATGGAACAAGTCTGTCTATCAGCGATAACTGCACACACAATTGTATACACTTACTATTGAATATGCATTCACCTGTATTGTGAATAGGCATAGTTTATCAATAGAGACGTACCATTCAAATAAATGATTACCTTTGTATTATGTACAGTGCCTTGCGAAAGTATTTGGCCCCCTTGAACTTTGCGACCTTTTGCCACATTTCAGGCTTCAAACATAAAGATATAAAACTGTATTTTTTTGTGAAGAATCAACAACAAGTGGGACACAATCATGAAGTGGAACGACATTTATTGGATATTTCAAACTTTTTTAACAAATCAAAAACTGAAAAATTGGGCGTGCAAAATTATTCAGCCCCTTTACTTTCAGTGCAGCAAACTCTCTCCAGAAGTTCAGTGAGGATCTCTGAATGATCCAATGTTGACCTAAATGACTAATGATGATAAATACAATCCACCTGTGTGTAATCAAGTCTCCGTATAAATGCACCTGCACTGTGATAGTCTCAGAGGTCCGTTAAAAGCCCCGAGAGCATCATGAAGAACAAGGAACACACCAGGCAGGTCCGAGATACTGTTGTGAAGAAGTTTAAAGCCGGATTTGGATACAAAAATATTTCCCAAGCTTTAAACATCCCAAGGAGCACTGTGCAAGCGATAATATTGAAATGGAAGGAGTATCAGACCACTGCAAATCTACCAAGACCTGGCCGTCCCTCTAAACTTTCAGCTCATACAAGGAGAAGCCAAGAGGCCCATGATCACTCTGGATGAACTGCAGAGATCTACAGCTGAGGTGGGAGACTCTGTCCATAGGACAACAATCAGTTGTATATTGCACAAATATGGCCTTTATGGAAGAGTGGCAAGAAGAAAGCCATTTCTTAAAGATATCCATAAAAAGTGTTGTTTAAAGTTTGCCACAAGCCACCTGGGAGACACACCAAACATGTGGAAGAAGGTGCTCTGGTCAGATGAAACCAAAATTGAACTTTTTGGCAACAATGCAAAACGTTATGTTTGGCGTAAAAGCAACACAGCTCATCACCCTGAACAACCATCCCCACTGTCAAACATGGTGGTGGCAGCATCATGGTTTGGGCCTGCTTTTCTTCAGCAGGGACAGGGAAGATGGTTAAAATTGATGGGAAGATGGATGGAGCCAAATACAGGACCATTCTGGAAGAAAACCTGATGGAGTCTGCCAAAGACCTGAGACTGGGACAGAGATTTGTCTTCCAACAAGACAATGATCCAAAACATAAAGCAAAATCTACAATGGAATGGTTCAAAAATAACATATCCAGGTGTTAGAATGGCCAAGTCAAAGTCCAGACCTGAATCCAATCGAGAATCTGTGGAAAGAACTGAAAACTGCTGTTCACAAATGCTCTCCATCCAACCTCACTGAGCTCGAGCTGTTTTGCAAGGAGGAATGGGAAAAAAATTCAGTCTCTCGATGTGCAAAACTGATAGAGACATACCCCAAGCGACTTACAGCTGTAATCGCAGCAAAAGGTGGCGCTACAAAGTATTAACTGAAGGGGGCTGAATAATTTTGCACGCCCAATCTTTCAGTTTTTGATTTGTTAAATTTTTTTGAAATATCCAATAAATGTCGTTCCACTTCATGATTGTGTCCCACTTGTTGTTGATTCTTCACAAAAAAATACAGTTTTATATCTTTATGTTTGAAGCCTGAAATGTGGCAAAAGGTTGCAATGTTCAAGGGGGCCGAATAATTTCGCAAGGCACTGTAGTTAGATAAGCAAAAAACGGTCAAATTGATTGTATGACTGTATAATTGATTCATTAATGCATACATGGCTATGTCTAAAAAATTTTAACCATGTAATGATATTGAACAAAACATTTGCCCAAAGATTGAACAGAGCAGTAACTATCTGTTTGGATCAAGTGCCATTCTGTGGCTTTGGCTAATATGCCTTCTTTTTTGATGTGGTATCGTTTTGGTATCGAGTATCATGATGGTATCGTGATACTAAACCTGGTATCAAAGAAAAAACTTCTGATATCGTGACAACACTAGAGCCAGGCGCTGCAGAATAATTACAGTTCTATCATCATTTTGCATCCCAAAATAACTAGTCATTATGTGATCAAGGTTAGCAAATCTATGCAGCGCCTTGCTCAGACCGATCCCCTTGAACGTGCCGATTTCTTACTAAAAGTTTAGACTAATTTACCAATTTAAAAAAATATACTGACCTGGGCTAATTGATTGCTGATGCACAACCAAATTTTGAAATTGCACCTTACGTATTCTATTATTCTAACTTTCAACAGTAAATTCAGACACTGACTGAGTTCTTTAAAAAATGACATACAGTACCAGTCAAAAGTTTGGACACACCTACTCATTCCAGGTTTTTTCTTTATTTTGTATTATTTTCTACATTGCAGAATAATAGTGACGACATCAACACAATGAAATAACACATATGGGATCATTTAGTAACCAGAAACATGTTAAACAAATCAAAAAATATTTTATATTTGAGAATCTTCAAAGTAGCCACCCTTTGCCTTGATGACAGCTTTGCACACTCTTGGCATTCTCTCAACCAGCTTCATGAAGTAGTCACTTGGAATGCATTTCAATAAACACGTCTGCCCTGTTAAAAGATCATTGTGGAATTTCTTTCCTTCTTAATGCGTTTCAGCAAATCAGTTGTGTTGTGACGAGGTAGGAGTGGTATACAGAAGATAGACCTATTTGGTAAAAGACCAAGTCCATATGATGGGAAGAACAGCTCAAATAAGCAAAGAGAAATGACAGTCCGTCATTACTTTAACAAACTATAGTTTTGGCAAGTCGTTTAGGACATCTACTTTGTGCATGACACAAGTAATATTTCCAACAATTGTTTACAGACAGATTATTTCACTTATAATTCACTGCATCACATTTCCAGTGGGTCAGAAGTTTACATACACTAAGTTGACTGTGCCTTTAAACAGCTTGGAAAATTCCAGAAAATTATGTCATGGCTTTAGAAGCTTCTGATAGGCTAATTGACATCATGTGTGTCAATTGGAGGTGTACCTGTGGATGTATTTCAAGGCCTACCTTCAAACTTCAGTACTTTTTGCTAGACATCATGGGAAAATCAAAAGAAATCAGCCAAGACCTCAGAAAAAACTATTGTAGACCTCCACAGGTCTGGTTCATCCTTAGGAGGAATTTCTAAATGCCTGAAGATACCATGTTCATCTGTACAAACAATCGTATGCAAGTATAAACACCATGGGACCACACAGCTGTCATACCGCTCAGGAAGGAGACGCGTTCTGTCTCCTAGAAATGAACGTACTTTGGTGCGAAAAGTGCAAATCAATCCCAGAACAACAGCAAAGGACCTTGTGAAGATGTTGGAGGAAACAGGTACAAAAGTATCTATATCCACAGTGAAAATAGTCCTATATCGACATAACCTGAAAGGCCGCTCAGCAAGAAAGAAGCCACTGCTCCAAAACTGCCATATAAAAGCCAGACTACGGTTTGCAACTGCACATGGGGACAAAGATCGTACTTTTTGGAGAAATGTCCTCTGGTCTGATGAAACAAAAATAGAACTGTTTGGCCATAATGACCATCGTTATGTTTGGATGAAAAAGGGGGAGGCTTGCAAGCTAAAGAACACCATCCCAACCGTGAAGCACAAGGGTGGCAGCATCATATTGTGGGGGTGCTTTGCTGCAGGAAGGACTGGTGCACTTCACAAAATAGATGGCATCATAGACATTTCATTTCTTTCCTTTTTTTCATCTCTTTTCCCCACCAACCTGAAAAACCGAAGAGGGGACAATAGACAACAGCCTTGTGCTGTTTGCCCTGATCAATAATCTGTTCCCTAATCAAGTCGCCTATTTGGTGAGCTATTATTATTAAAAAAATTACAATCTAGCTAACTTTAATAATGTCATACTATGTCCCCTCTGTTAGTAAGTGTAATTACATGTTTTTTTTACTAGAACTCAATTATAGAGACTAGACTAAACTAGATTAGATTAGATTCATTGGTTTGATTGATTGATTGTGTTGTTTGATTTATTGACTCATTGATTTAATTTTTTGGCTTTCCCAGTACTACACCCAAACCACCACACAGAGAGAGTCAGCCCCAGTATAGTGCTCCTCGAGCAGTTTAGGGGTTCAATGTGGACAACAGCAGGTGGCACCATCTAGCAGCAAACCTGGTGAGCAGATCACATTTCATTAGATATCTTTTCTATCCAGTTGCTCAAATGGAAAGAGGGCTGGAGGAGAGAAATGGAGAGGGAGATAAAAGAGTTTGAATACAGAAATGCATGAAAACACAGTGAATGTTCTCCTTAAACAGCATGAGAAGATACAACAAGAGGAAGAGAAGGGGAAAATAAAATGGATGAAGGACTGAAGAAGACGGCAAGAATAAAAATAAAAAAAAGTTTTATTTAAGTGAATCTGGAAAGTCAGTTATTTACCATGATGGGATAACTGCCTTGCTCAGGGGCAGAAGGACAGATTTTTACCTTGTCAGCTCGGGGATTCGATCTAGCAACCTTTCGGTTACCAGCCCAACGCTCAGGAGAGATTATTAAAAAGGAAGAGAATGAAATGGACATGATGTGGAAGAGAAGGCAAAGGATGAGGTAGAGTGAAAGAATAGTTGGGGGACTTGAAGTAGAAGATGAATTGGAGAAAAGAGGGAGAAGAGGAGGAAGAAGTGGAGAGAAAGAGGGAGGAGTTTGAGAAGAGGAAGGAGGGGGATGTCAGACATGGAGAAACAGAAAGAGGAGGCGGTGAAGTTGAATATGGAGGAGTAGAAAATGGAGGTAAAGAGAGTGATGACAGAGATGGAGAAAAAAAGGAGGTGGATCAGTTGAAGGAGGCAATAGAGGAGAAATAGGAGAAGATGGAGAGTGTGAGCGAGTAAGAGATAAACAACAGAAATGTAATTGGAGGATGTGGAGAGAGTCCGAGAGGATTTGGAAGAAGGGATGAAACAGTTGAAAGAGAGAGAAGAAATGTTTAAGAAGAAGGTGGAGTTAGTGAAGCTGGAGAAGAAGGAGGAGGTCGAGATAGGAGGGTGAAATGAGGAGATGAGATAAGGCGGTAAGTGGAAACAGAGATGAAGCGAGTGAGAGAGTAGATTAAGAGAGCGAATGAGATGATGACAGAGAGAGGAGATCAAGAGGAAGAGGGAGGAGTTGGATCGAGTGAGGGGGGGAGGAGTTGGAAGGTTTGAAGAAGAAAATGAAGGAGAGAGTCAGTGATGTAGCTAGGGTAATGGAGGATATGTAAAAGAAAGAGAAGCAGAGGCGGAGAGGGAGAAGAGGGTCAAGAAGGAAATGGAAAAAAGAGAAGCAGAGGCGGAGAGGGTCAAGAAGGAAGAGGAAAAGAAAGAGAAGGAGAGGCGGAGAGGGTCAAGAAGGAAGAGGAAAAGAAAGAGAAGGAGAGGCAGAGAGGGTCAAGAAGGAAATGGAAAAGAAAGAGAAGGAGAGGCGGAGAGGGAGAAGAGGGTCAAGAAGGAAATGGAAAAGAAAGAGAAGGAGAGGCGGAGAGGGAGAAGAGGGTCAAGAAGGAAATGGAAAAGAAAGAGAAGCAGAGGCGGAGAGGGTCAAGAAGGAAGAGGAAACGAAAGGGAAGGAGAGGGAGAGAGGGTCAAGAAGGAAATGGAAAAGAAAGAGAAGCAGAGGCGGAGAGGGTCAAGAAGGAAGAGGAAACGAAAGGGAAGGAGAGGCAGAGAGGGAGAAGAGGGTCAAGAAGGAAATGGAAAAGAAAGAGAAGGAGAAGGAGAGTCAGAGAGGGAGAAGAGGGTCAAGAAGGAAATGGAAAAGAAAGAGAAAGAGAGGGAGAAGTGGGTCAAAAAGGAAATGTAAAAGAAGGAGAGGCTGAGAGGGAGAGGGAGAAGAGGGTCAAGAAGGAAATGGAAAAGAAAGAGAATGAGAGGCGTGGAGGGAGAAGAGGGTCAAGAAGGAAATGGAAAAGAAAGAGAAGGAGAGGCGGAGAGGGAGAAGAGGGTCAAGAAGGAAATGGAAAAGGAAGAGAAGGAGAGGGAGAAGAGGGTAACGGAGGAAATGGAGCAGGTGAGAGATTGACGGCGCGAGCAAAGAGTGAGAGAGAACATGGAAGGTGAGAAGGAAAGGATGAAGGAGGGGAAAGATAAAGAAAAGTCAATATTGGAAAGTAAATCGATGGAGAAGGAGATTGAATGTTCAATCTGAATGAATGTGAGACTGAACACAGAAAGGACAAGAGATGCCTTCATAAAGAGCCAGCAGTCTGAGACTGAGATCCACACCCTGGTTTGCATACGCCACAGAAATATAATACACTGTACTGCACATAGCCACAGCCATAGGAATAGCATAATAATATCATACAGGTACCTCTATTACCACAGCCACTACTCACTAACATTAGCTTGTATAAATAGCGAGAGCCAGTATTCAGTTGAGATTTTATGAAAACCAGGTAGCATGCTCTTGTTTGTATGCAGATACTAGCTAAAATGATGCTATAACTGTAGAAACAAATTTGCTTTCACTTTCAGATTCCCAGATGGGACAGCTACCATAATTTCATCGTTGACCTCATCAAAAGGGAGTAGGATAAAGAGAGGAACACACACCCAAATTATAAATACAGGCATGCAAAGGCAAATTGGTTATTGGTCCATGGCATGTGATGGAATGGTGACTGACTAGAGAAAATGGTTTATTTGGCATTTTATATGACCTATCCTACCTTTCTAAGTGTGGCCTATACCTTCTCTTACTATGCCTAGATAGTCATTCAACCAGACATATATGGTATATGACATCAACTTGTGAAACTGTGCTGACTCAACTGGAATACGAAATCAGAGAGTACCACCTAGTGGCATTTGTTAGTAGTAGCATCTCTTTTACAATCGCACATATCAAATTACAATCAATTTACAATCGCACATATCAATGCAGAGAAAACATTTATTTGCAAAAAGAATGTATACATTTCTTAAGCAGTACATGATCCTAATAATCTTCAGAATCATTATAATTGCAAAGGCAGTTTTGAAACAAAATATACATAATATGCAATCTTCTGGAACACTGTAATGCATAAATCTTCAAAACAATAATTTAAATACATAAAAGCAATTTAACATTCATTTTTATTTTGTTTCATGTATAGTTTGTACTTCAAGTAAAGAGATTACATTGAATAAGTGAGCTTGTTGTATTTCCCGCTTTTTGCACGCAGTGCACTTGTGGAAGTATGAGAGCATTTGAACTCAACGCAGAGAGCAGAGGAGGTGGTTATTATTCATATTTCCTCTAATTTGTTTCTTTTTAAGGACCACAAAAGCTAAAGACATAAAAGACATGCTCTGGAACTTTGGCAACTACAATTTTTTAAAATTAAATCTCGCGCTCTTTGGGCTGGATGTGTCAACGTGTAGTTCATACATGCATAATCCAGGAGCAATTAGCAACTGTCCTCAATTAGCCACAAAATTCCGAGTTTGAAAAGCAACAGTTTTTCTGGAAGCTGTGCTGTGCCATTTTCCCTGCATTTTCCCCCACATGGGCCAACCCCCAAGAAATTTGAGTTTTAGTCAATGAGTTTCAACCTGTCACCAAAAAAAGAGTAAAAAAAATAAATCACAAGGAAAAAGTTTTTGAAGTGTCTGTCCTACAGTGCCTTGCGAAAGTATTTGGCCCCATTGAACTTTGCGACCTTTTGCCACATTTCAGGCTTCAAACATAAAGATATAAAAATGTATTTTTTTGTGAAGAATCAACAACAAGTGGGACACAATCATGAAGTGGAACGACATTTATTGGATATTTCAAACTTCTTTAACAAATCAAAAACTGAAAAATTGGGCGTGCAAAATTATTCAGCCCCTTTACTTTCAGTGCAGCAAACTCTCTCCAGAAGTTCAGTGAGGATCTCTGAATGATCCAATGTTGACCTAAATGACTAATGACGATAAATACAATCCACCTGTGTGTAATCAAGTCTCCGTATGAATGCACCTGCACTGTGATAGTCTCAGAGGTCCGTTAAAAGAGCAGAGAGCATCATGAAGAACAAGGAACACACCAGGCAGGTCCGAGATACTGTTGTGAAGAAGTTTAAAGCCGGAATTGGATACAAAAAGATTTCCCAAGCTTTAAACATCCCAAGGAGCACTGTGCAAGAGCTAATATTGAAATGGAAGGAGTATCAGACCACTGCAAATCTACCAAGACCTGGCCGTCCCTCTAAACTTTCAGCTCATACAAGGATAAGACTGATCAGAGATGCAGCCAAGAGGCCCATGATCACTCTGGATGAACTGCAGAGATCTACAGCTGAGGTGGGAGACTCTGTCCATAGGACAACAATCAGTCGTATATTGCACAAATCTGGCCTTTATGGAAGAGTGGCAAGAAGAAAGCCATTTCTTAAAGATATCCATAAAAAGTGTTGTTTAAAGTTTGCCACAAGCCACCTGGGAGACACACCAAACATGTGGAAGAAGGTGCTCTGGTCAGATGAAACCAAAATTGAACTTTTTTGGCAACAATGCAAAACGTTATGTTTGGCATAAAAGCAACACAGCTCATCACTCTGAACACACCATCCCCACTGTCAAACATGGTGGTGGCAGCATCATGGTTTGGGCCTGCTTTTCTTCAGCAGGGACAGAGAAGATGGTTAAAATTGATGGGAAGATGGATGGAGCCAAATACAGGACCATTCTGGAAGAAAACCTGATGGAGTCTGCAAAAGACCTGAGACTGGGACGGAGATTTGTCTTCCAACAAGACAATGATCCAAAACATAAAGCAAAATCTACAATGGAATGGTTCAAAAATAAACATATCCAGGTGTTAGAATGGCCAAGTCAAAGTCCAGACCTGAATCCAATCGAGAATCTGTGGAAAGAACTGAAAACTGCTGTTCACAAATGCTCTCCATCCAACCTCACTGAGCTCGAGCTGTTTTGCAATGAGGAATGGGAAAAAATTTCAGTCTCTCGATGTGCAAAACTGATAGAGACATACCCCAAGCGACTTACAGCTGTAATCGCAGCAAAAGGTGGCGCTACAAAGTATTAACTTAAGGGGGCTGAATAATTTTGCACGCCCAATTTTTCAGTTTTTGATTTGTTAAAAAAGTTTGAAATATCCAATAAATCTCGTTCCACTTCATGATTGTGTCCCACTTGATGTTGATTCTTCACAAAAAAATACAGTTTTATATCTTTATGTTTGAAGCCTGAAATGTGGCAAAAGGTCGCAAAGTTCAAGGGGGCCGAATACTTTCGCAAGGCACTGTATATCTATGAGATAGAGAGGAAAATTACAATACCAGTCAAAGGTTTGGACACAACTACTCATTCAAGGGTTTTTCTTTATTTTAACTATTACTAGTTACTATTTTACTTCAAGTGAAGACATCAAAACTATGAAATACAACATATGGAATCATGTAGTAACCAAACAAGTGTTAAACAAATCAAAACATATATTATATTTTAGATTCTTCAAGTAGCCACCCTTTGCCTTGATGACAGCCTTGCACGCTGTTGGCATCCTCTCGACCAGCTTCACCTGGAATGCTTTTCCAAAAGTCTTGAAGGAGTTCCCACATATGCTAAAAACGTGTTGGCTGCTTTTCCTTCGCTCTGTGTTTACAACTCATCCCAAACCATCTCAATTGGGTTGAGGTCGGGTGATAGTGGAGGCCAGGTCATCTGATGCAGCACTCCATCACACTCCTTCTTGGTGAAATAGCCCTTACATAGCCTGGAGGTATGTTGGGTCATTGTCCTGCTGAAAAACAAATGATAGTCCCACTAAGTGCAAACCAGATGGGATGGCGTATCGCTGCAGAATACTGTGGTAGCCATGCTGGTTAAGTGTGCCTTGAATTCTAAATAAATCACTGACAGTGTCACCAGCAAAGCACCCCAACACCATCACACCACCTCCTCCATGCTTCATGTTGGGAAACACACATGCTGAGATAATCTGTTCACCAACTCTGCGTCTCACAAAGTCATGGCAGTTGGACCAAAAATCTCAAATTTGGACTAATCAGAACAAAGGACAGATTTCCACCGGTCTAATATCCATTGCTCGTGTTTCTTGGCCCAAACAAGTCTCTTCTTCGTATTGGTGTCCTTTAGCAGTGGTTTCTTTGCAGCAACTCAACCATGAAGGCCTGATTCACACAGTCCCCTCTGAACAGTTGATGTTGAGATGTGTCTGTTACTTGAACTCTGTTAAGCAATTATTTGGGCTGCAATTTCTGATGCTGGTGACTCAAATGAACTTATCCTCTGCAGCAGCGGTAACTCTGGGGCTTCCTTTCCTATGGTGGTCCTATTGAGAGCCAGTTTCATCATTGTGCTTGATGGTTTCAAAGTTCTTCAAATTTTCCACATTGACTGACCTTCATGTCTTAACAAGAAATGTGTGAAGTGGTTGAAAAACTAGTTTTAATGACTCCAACCTAAGTGTATGTAAACTTCCGACTTCACACCTGTTAATTGAAATGCATTCCAGGTGACTACGTCATGAAGCTTGTTTTCAAATCAAATCAAATCAAAGTTAATTTGTCATGTGCGCCGAATACAACAGTGAAATGCTTCATTACAGGCTCTAACCAATACTGCAAAAAAGGTATTGGGTGAACAATAGGTAGGTAAAGAAATAAAAACAACAGTAAAAAGACAGTGAAAAATAACAGTAGTGCTGCTATATACAGTAGCGAGGCTATAAAAGTAGCGAGGCTACATACAGACACAGGTTAGTCGCTCTGTTTGAGGTAGTATGACATCCAAGATGGCGTAGCAGTCAGACGTCCTTTGTCCTCGTCTTATATATGTTTTTATATATTTTTCTTCGCATATCTTTTTTTTATATTTTCTAAAACTCAACTTCAAAACACTCTCCTGCAACCCGCCTCACCCAAGGTGGTGCGGATCTGTTTTTTTCTAAAGTATTATTTCCCCCGAATAAGGAATCCCACAACAGAAGCTAGCCAGCTCACTAGCCAGCTCACTAGCTACTAGCTAGCAGTCAGCTAATCACTGCTAGCGGTCATCAGCTAACCTTTAGCTCAGAAAGCTCTAGCCAGTTTGTACAACGCGTCTCAAACCAGAGCATTTCCCGGACTTTCTCTCCATATCCCTTGATTCCTACCACATGCTCTGGACATTTTCACGTGGATCTTCGCAGCTAGCTAGCTGTTATCCGAGTACTGGCTAACGTCGGTCCCGGAGCAAGCACCAATTAGCCTGGAGCTCATGCTAGGCCCTTTCTCCCGGCTTGCTAGAGGCCCATCAGCCACTCCTGGGCTACAATACCCGGACCCCTTCTACTGCCGGTACGGGGCACGGAGCCCCTCCAATCCTTCACGACTGGACTACGACTTAATCTGCTCGAGGGGGTACTCAACTGGCCTCTACATCGCGACCACCCCTGAATGACTCGGAACCCTACTAATCCATCACGACTGGTCTATCGACGTCATCAACTCGGAAACCAAAACAGACTTTGCTCCGTCGAGACATCCCTCTAGCTTGCTAGCCCCGGTCTGCTAGCTCGTAGCCCCGACCTGCTAGTTGTCTGAATCGCCGTGTCTCCAACCCGGTTACGCATGCCTCGCCGTAATATCAATATACGTTGTCCACTACTGTCCTGGTTAGTGATTATTGTCTTAATTCACTGTAGAGCCCTGCTCAATATGCCTTAACCTGCAATTTAGATCCATGTCCCACATATGCAGTGACATCACCTGGTTTAAACATCTCTAGAGACAATATCTCTCTCATCATTACTCAATGCCTAGGTTTACCTCCAATGTACTCACATCCTACCATACCGACAAGATAGAACTGCGGTGTTGCAATCTACTGCAGATATCCATCTTTCCAGAAACAAGTCTCTCACTGTTGCCGCTTGCTATAGACCACCCTCTGCCCCCAGCTGTGCTCTGAACACCATATGTGAATTGATTGCCCCCCATCTAGATTCAGAGGTCATGCTGCTAGGTGACCTAAACTATGACATGCTTAATACCCAGGCCATCCTAAAATCTAAGCTTGATGCCCTCAATCTCTGGTCTTGTGTCTTGTAGGTAAAAACTGTTGAGAAGCCTTTTTGTCCTAGACTTGGCACTCCCATACCGTTTGCCATGCGGTAGCAGAGAGAACAGTCTATGGCTGGGGTGGCTGGGGTCTTTGACAATTTTTAGGGTCTTCCTCTGACACCATCTGGTGTAGATGTCCTGGATGGCAGGCATCTTAGCCCCAGTGATGCCCGTACGCATTACCCTCTGTAGTGCCTTGCGGTCTGAGGCCGAGCAATTGCCGTACCAGGCAGTGATGCAACCAGCCAGGATGCTCTCGATGTTGCAGCTGCAGAACCTTTTGTGGATCTCACGACCCATTCCAAATCTTTTTAGTTTCCTGAGGGCGAATAGGCTTTGTCGTGCCCTCTTCACAACTGTCTTTGTTTGGACCATTGTAGTTTGTTGGTGATGTGGACACCAAGGAATTCTCAACCTTCTCCACTACAGCCCCGTCGATGAGAATGGGGGCGTGCTCGGTCCTCCTTTTCCTGTAGTCCACAATCATCTCCTGAGAGAATGCCAAGAGTGTGCAAAGCTGTCATCAAGGCAAAGGAGAATCTTGAAGAATTGAAGAATCCTTGAAGAATCTCAAATATAACATATTTTTTGATATGTTTAACACTTTTTTTTATTACTAAATGATCCCATATGTGTTATTTCATAGTTTTGATGTTTTTTATTTTACCTTTACCTAGGCAAGTCAGTTAAGAACAAATTCTAATTTTCAATGACGGCCTAGGAACAGTGTGTTAACTGCCTGTTCAGGGGCAGAACGACAGATTTGTACCTTGTCAGCTCAGGGATTTGAACTTGCAACCTTCCGGTTACTAGTCCAACATTCTTACCACTAGGCTACCCTGCCGCCCCATGTCTTCACTATTATTCACAAATGAAGAAAATAGTAAAAATACAGAAAACCCTTGAATGAGTAGGCGTCAACAAACTTTTGACTGGTGTTCTATTATGACACAGTTATTATGCTGGACCCACAAACATCACATCAAGTTATTCATTTTCACATCTCTTCCTATAGTAGGAGACTGGCTCTAAGCCACCACATATTTGGGTAGTATTCAATATGTGGTTCAGGTCCTGTAGTGACGTTGGCATGAGAATAAGGCATAATATATGAATGAATACTGGGCCGCATAAGTTAATGAGTTCATCAGCTGGGTTGAGCCGAGGTGGGAGGAGATGAGACGGAAGAGCTGAGGAGAGGGAGAGGATGCTAGAGGAGATGGGGAGTACAAGAGAATGGAGGAGAGAAGAGAGGAGAGGAGATGAAGAGAGGATAGGTGGGTGGGTGGCTGGCTGTGTTTTGATGGCTATGAAACATAAAAGCTGTCTGAGAATGTGCATGAAAAAGACAGAACATTCTGTCTGTACACTGGATTACAGACAGCTATTTCTAGCACTGGTGTTTAGGGAGACATGATGCCATCAGGGGCAGCTGTGGCTGACTGGGTCGGGCCGGGTGGATAGGGCCATGTCTGGCTCTAACCCAGTACACAGACAGATAGGGAGAGAGAGGGGGGAGTGGGAGAGAGGGGGAGCAAAGGAAAAGGAGAGAGGAAGAGAGAAAGAGAGAGAGAGAGAGAGCTAAAGGGAGGGAGAGATGTGGAGATATAGAAAGAGCGATAGACAGAGAAAGAGAGAGGGAGGGGTCTCTCAGAGTTCTGCTCTGATAAGTCCTGACGGTTGTGTATTAAGAGAAAGAGACATGGTGACTGAGTTTAGTAGAAATTAGGTCAGGTGAGTTGGGCCCTGTCTGTCTATGCCCAGAACAAACTCAGCGCACTGTGGTATCGTCTGAAATGGCACCCTATTCCCTATGCAGTGCACCACTTTTGAGTGAATAGGGTGGGTTGCAATTTCTCCCGCAGACAGAGCACTGAGACTGCTCACTAGTGCATGGCCCTTTCAAAAGTAGGGAATATGGTGTCATTTTAGACCCAGCCTGTGTGTCCTCAGGTCTGTCTGTCTGTCTGAGGGAGGAACAGGAACAGTGACAGCGGGTCGTGTTCTGAGTGAGGAGGCAGAGGCAGGCAAACTGGGTCACCACAGACACAGCCAGAGGAAAAAATAAGATTACACAGGCAGACAACGAACAGCACTGTGAGCAGAATTAGATGGTAGGGTTTTTAGGACAGCCTTTTATGTAACAGCCGGAACACGACACAGCAGACAGCTGAAACACTGGGAATATTTTCTCTCTCTTGCTGTTTGAGAACCACGATTTGGTTAAACACTGTCCGTTGATCACCAGTTAAAATATATTTACTTATATCTTCTGTACTTTCTTTCAATGGTCGTAGTATATCATGACATGATGAATGCATCCCAAGAACACTTTTCTAAATGTCTCTGAACGTCTTAGTTAGCTTCTACATGTTGAACAGTGGAGGAGGTGGTTTACAGAGCCTCAAATGCAAAACGCTGAAATGCACAAAACAATTTGCTTTATTCGGTTCCTGGTTAGAATGTATAACCCATAGACAGTGAGGTACAAACTCAGTGATATACCAAAGCATCCTCTTTTCAGTGCTGTTGCCTATGAGGGAAGAGTGACGCACCATATATTGTTAGTGCTTATGACGCAGAATAGACAGGGAGTTATTCTGCTGTGAGGCAGCCTTTTCTCAGCACTGGCTTTAGGGGTAATAGTGAGGTGTAAACTCAGTGAAGTGTGAGGTAGTCATCTCCAAGGTTGGGTGGGGTCAATTCAATTTGAATTGCAGTATATTCAGGAAGTACATTATAATTTAACCCGCTTTTCAATTAGGAACATTTGGAGTTGGAATATTGTTTGCTGTCTCAATTGACTTGATTTCAAATGGAATTGACCCCAACTCTGTTCTTCTGAGTGCAGCCTTTAGGGGGAACAGTGTGGTATAGACTGTGAGGTAGACTCTTCTGAGTGCAGCCTTTAGGGGGAACAGTGTGGTATAGACTGTGAGGTAGACTCTTCTCAGTGCCGCCTTTAGATGGAATAGTGCAACCTGGTCTCAGAGCATTTCATATTATTCTGTACGTAATTCCTAGACACTCCGTTTGGAATGATATATTACGTTTCAGATATATATGTATTAATTTGTGGATGTCCATCACCCATGTTGTATGATATGCTACCAATTACAATTCGTATTATATGTTCCGAATTTGCAAAATGTGCAATGGTTCCGAAATAACGAACATGCAATATGTTACGAATTTCACCCAACATATGATATGTTACGAATTCTCGCTTGGTGGCTAATGTTAGCTAGCTGGCTAACTTTAGCTAGGCTATGCTAGGGGTTAGGGTTATGGGGTTATGGGGTTAGGGTTAAGTTTAGGAGTTAGGTAAAAGGTTAAGTTCAGGGTTAGGGGAAGGATTAGCTAAATGGGTTAGGATGAGGGGAAAGGTTAGCTAACATGCTAAGTAGTTCCAAAGTATACTGAACAGAAATATAAATGCAACATACAACAATTTCACGTAAGGAAATCATTCATTTGCAATGAATTCATTAGGCCCTAATCTATGGATTTGTTGTTCACAGATACCTCAAAAAAATCGGCCCCACAATGGGCATCAGGATCTCGTCATGGTATATCTGTGCATTGAAATTGCTATAGATAGATAAAATGCAGTTGTGTTCGTTGTCTGTAGCTTATGCCTGCCCATACCATAACCCCACCGCCACCACGGGACACTCTGTTCACAATGTTGACATCAGTAAACCGCTCACTCACACGATGCCATGCATGTGGTCTGTGGTTGTAAGGTTGTAAGGCCAGTTGGACGTACTGCCAAATTCTCTAAAACGACTTTGGTAGAAAAATGTATGTTCAATTCTTTGGCAACAGAGATGCCATTTGCGTGCTCCCTCAAAACTTGAGACATCTGTGGCATTGTGTTGTGTGACAAAACTGCACATTTTAAAGTGGCCTTTTATTGTCTCCAGCACAAGGTGCACCTGTGTAATGATCATGCTGTTTAATCAGCTTCTTGATATGCCACACCTGTCAGGTGGATGGATTATCTTGGGATAAGGAGAAATGCTCACTAACATGGATTTAAACAAATTTGTGCACAACATTTGAGAGAAATAAGCTTTTTGTGCTTATGAAACATTTCTGGGATCTTTGTCTTCAGCTCATTAAATATGGGACCAACACTTTACATATTTGAAAAGTTGCTAATTAGCTAAAGTTGTCCATGATGAGATTTGAACTCGCATCCTTTGGGATGCCAGGCGTTCACGTTATACACCTGACCAACCACCCTACTTTTGTTTCTGTCTTAAGTATTTGTCTTATGTTGCCATACCAAACGTAACATATCATACTCATTTCAGTGTCTTGAATTTCCATGTTACTTCTAGTCTATGAGACCAGGCTGAATGGTGAGGTATAGACTCAGTGTAGCTACCCTATACTCCTAGGGCCAGATTCTGACCTGAGTTAAGCATGAGTAAATGGAAGGTATTTCCCTTCTTACGCACTTTTCTCTCTACGTGTATTCTGACCTTGAAGGAATAGTCCACCCAACAACAATAATTTTTTTTGTGTGTTTTTATGTTGTTGAATTTTACCCTGTTTTCTCCCCAATTTCGTGGTATCCAATTGTTTAGTAGCTACTATCTTGTCTTATCGCTACAACTCCCGTACGGGCTCGGGAGAGACAAAGGTTGAAAGTCATGCGTCCTCCGATACACAACCCAACCAAGCCGCACTGCTTCTTAACACAGCGCGCATCCAACCCGGAAGCCAGCCGCACCAATGTGTCGGAGGAAACACTGTGCACCTGGCAACCTTGGTTAGCGCACACTGCGCCCGGCCCGCCACAGGAGCCGCTGGTGCGCGATGAGACAAGGGTATCCCTACCGGCCAACCCCTCCCTAACCCGGACGACGCTAGGCCAATTGTGCGTAGCCCCACGGACCTCCCGGTCGCGGCCGGTTACGACAGAGCCTGGGCGCAAACCCAGAGTCTCTGGTGGCACAGCTGGCACTGCAGTACAGCGCCCTTAACCACTGCGCCACCCGGGAGGCCCCTCCAACAACAATCTTTAGGTGTTTGTTTCATTACTCCATTGTCAACATAGTCAGGAATCAAGTTTTCAAGATATCTAACTTTCAAAATACAGAAATCCTTCCCGTATTCACCAGCATTTCATTTAGGGTGGAGATGGAATAAATTGCGGTGTGTCTACAGTTCCTATTTTGACCTTGACTTAATTCCATCACCTTTACGGTGAGGAAACCATGAATAAGGTCTAGCGAACCTACTGGTTCCAAGTGGAAAAAGCATCTACTTACTACCTACTCTAAATAACACAATTTCCATGCACTGTAATTTACAACTTGATAAGAGCTATTGATAAGAGCTAGGTAAATGAGTAATCCGTTTGGATAAGGGAATTGTAAACATAAATTACACTTGTTTTAGATTTATTTTACCTTCATAGAGTTGAAATGGAATGGTGTGCCGTTATGGGTAATTTAAATTATAGAGCTCTATAATTTAAATTACTCATAACGGCACACCATTCCATTTCAACTCAAACAGGAAAAGAGAATTGAGAAATATACTATTTCATACTTAGGGAGAGGCCTTCTTTTATGACAAAGCTTTTAGATTGAAAAACTCAGTGCCCCCATACATTTTTTTTTACCTTGAAGCACTTTGAAGGGCAGTAAGAGGCTGCACCAATAATGCATAGTCACTAGTCTTGCGCTTCTAGGTCTTCTAGGTTGCATCTCAAATGGTACCCTATTCCCTGTATTGTGCACTACTTTCGACAAGAGCCTTATGGACCCGGGTCAAAAGCAGTACACTGTATTGGGAATAGGGTGCCATTAGGGAGGCAGACCCAGACATCACACCATATTCTCCTTTGAGAAATGCAGAACGAGTCACATGTATTACACACATATCTTCAGTGCATATTATTAAGATGACTGCAGCAGACATTTCATGGAAAAAAAATCTACAGTACATGCTCATAAACACAGAGTATGTTCACAAGCAGACAAACACACATGCTGGACTTAAGTCTGACTGCACTCTCACTGGTGGCTGCTCTGTCGAGAGAGTCGTTGGTTGGAGCTGGAGCGGCTGGGATGGGAGGGGGAGGATATCAGAGGAGGACGAACAGCCAGGATTGGAGTCCCACACAGGGGAGCTAGCCAGTGGGAAAAAAGCTGTGTTCATTTCAGTGTGCCTCTCTGTTAGGAGGGCGCTCTGCTCTCTGTGGCTGGCTCTGTTTTCAGATGACTTCCAGAGTGTGTGCAGGCTCAGGCCTTTATGTGCTCTCTGCTCTCTCTGTGTTCGCTCTTTCTTTTTTCAGTCTCTGTTTATCAGGACTGTTTTGTTAGGAGCTGGTTGAGGAGTAGACCTGGCAGGAGAACGGCAGAACTGGATTTGAACTAAAGAATAAGAAAGAAGGGGAAGAAGAGAAGAGAACAAACAGCGAAAAGAGAAGTGCAGAGAGAAGAGGAGTTTGGAACACGCATGTCTTCCATCTTAAGAGGAGAGAAATCTGAGGAACCAACGTCGTTGGAAAGACAGAGAGCGACTGAAAGGTAGAACCTGCAAACAACAAGGTAGGAAGTGCATTGGAACTGTGGAGACTTCGACTATTTTCATTTCATTCAGAATATTAATTTATCTGAGAAAAGTTAAAAATTATGTTCAAATGTGTTCCTCGTATTCACGTGTGTACAGTCTCTAAGGTTACTTGTGAATGGACATTTCTATGTTAAAGTGTGTGTGTGTGTGTGTGTATGTGTGTGTGTGCTCAGCTGCATTGCTCTCTTTCTCCCAGGGCATGTCTGTTTCTCTTTGTGGTCAGACGTTCAGACGTCTCACACGTCCAGAAATAGAAACACGCACACACACACACACACACACACACACACACACACACACACACACACACACACACACACACACACACACACACACACACACACACACACACACACACACACACACACACACACACACACACACACACACACACACACACACACACACACACATGGGAGAAGCAGCAGGCAGAGGACACAGCACCACTGTCTCTTGTGTCAGTCCACACTGTACTGAGTGAAATCCAGGGAAGAAACCCTCAGGGAAGAGTTTGGTTGGACAACATAATTGTCTGCCGGGTGAGAGAACACCGGCGTTGTCTCCAATACACAGTTTTGCACAGACACACAAATACATTAAATTAGATGACTATCAGATATAAATAACATTCTGCAATCCATAAGGCTATTGTTGATATATTCTAATGTTCTTAATATTTTATGATATTGTGTTGACATAGTTTTTTTCATATTATTATTGTGGTGCCTTGGTATTTCACTGAGGTTCCGGGGGTTTATGAACTCCTTGGTCTTTCGGAGTTGGTTTTCAGTCAGCACCAGCCATAAATTATGGTGCAATGATGTGAGATGATGTAAGCATGAATACATTCCTTAGCTCTACGCTTTTTGGTGGCTGAGAATTCACCAATCTCTAAACAAATGTTTTTTATTATGATACTATTTGATTGTTATAATAACTAATAATTATGATACACTACATGACCAAAAGTATGTGGACACCTGCTCGTCAAACATCTAATTCCAAAATGATGAAATCATGTGTATTAATATGGAGTTGGACCACCTTAGCTGCCATAACAGCCTCCACTCTTCTGGGAAGGATTTCCACTAGATGTTGGAACATTGCTGCGGGGACTTGCTTCTATTTAGCCACAAGAGCATTAGTGAGGTTGGGCACTGATGTTGGGCGATTAGGCCTGGCTCGCAGTCAGCGTTCCAATTCATCCCAAAGGTGTTGGATGGGATTGAGGTTAGGGCACGACAAACCATTTCTATATGGACCTTGTTTTGTGCACGGGGCAGTGTCATGCTGAAACAAAAAAAGTTGCCACAAAGTTTGAAGCACAGAATCGTATTGAATCTCATTGTATGCTGTAGAATTAAGATTTCCCTTCACTGGAACTAAGGGGCCTAGGCCCGAAACATGAAAAAGAGTTGGCCTCTATGCATTCGGGTAGGTAGCGTTCCTCTGGCTTCCGCCAAACCCAGATTCGTGGTGAAGCATGATTCATCACTCTAGAGAATGTGTTTCCACTGCTCCAGAGTCCAATGGTGGCCAGCTTTATACCTCACCAACTGACGCTTGGCATAGCGCATGGTGATCTTAGGCTTGTGAGCGGCTGTTCGGCCATAGAAACCCATTTCATGAAGCTACCAACGAACAGTTAGTGTGCTGATGTTGCTTCCAAAGGCAGTTTGGAAGCAACATGCTATGTGCTTTGCTATGTGCTTCAGAACTCGGCGGTCCTGTTCTGTGAGCTTGCGTGGTCTACCACTTTGCGGCTGAGCTGTTGTTGCTCCTAGACGTTTCCACTTCACAATAACAGCACTTACAGTTGACCGGGGCAGCAATAGTAGGGATGAAATTTGACAAACTGCCTTGTTGGAAAGGTGGCATCCTATGACGGTGCCACATAGAAAGTCTCTGAGCTCCTCCCTCAGTAAGGCCATTCTTCTGCCTATGTTTGTCTATGGAGATGGCATTGCTGTGTGCTAGATTTTATATACCGGTCAGCAACGGGTGTGTCTGAAATAGCCAAATCCACACATTGAAGGGGTGTCCACATACTTTTGCATATACAGTGTATGACGTATAATCTGTAACTGGGATGTTGGGCTAGCTAGTGTCACTGGAAGATACCTGTAAAGGTAGTGTATATACACTGAGTGTACAAAATATTAGGAACACATTCCTGATATTGAGTTGCTCCCCCTTTTGCCCTCGGAACAGCCTCAATTCTTCGGGGCATGGACTCTACAAGGTGGCGAAGGTGTTCCACAGGGTTGCTTGCCCATGTTGACTCCAATGCTTCCCATGTCTGACACCTACTACCATACTCAGTTCAAAGGCCCTTAAATATTTTGTCTTGCCCATTCACCCTGTGACTGGTACATACAAATTCTTCTTTAACCTTTAACCTTCTTTAACCACTTAATCGACACTGATTTGAAGTGGATTTAACAGGTGACATCAATGATGGATCATAGCTTTCACCTGGATTCACCTGGTTAGTCAATGTCATGGAAATAGCAGGTGTTACATGCACTCAGTGTATATGGGTTTTTCTAAAGAAGTTGTGCAAATGTATTTACATCGTGACGATATTCCAATTAATTCCAAGGCAATAACAAACATAATGTTACATTAATAGTACAAAGTCATTGTTAATATACCCATTTTTAATGAGAGGTGGCTGTCCCACACCCTGACTCCAAAAGTTTATTTTTGGAAATAAAGTAAAACAATATTTAACACTATTATTTCTGTACAACACCTTGACTTGTTATATGATTACATTTGAAGATACTGATCTGATTAGTAGTTGTGTTTGTTTTTAAACATCTTTCACTGAAACATGCTGTCCCACTTTTTGCTGTCACTACCAAAACACACATATTAAAAGACTATGGAATGAATCTGCCTTAAGCCACACCCCTAAAAATATCACCAGGTGATGGGATGCACCCTGTAGCAACTGATAATGTAATTATTAAGTGATAATGTCCAAGAAGCTGGTGTTAGGAGGATATATTGGTATGGCAAACTATGCCAGTATATCCTCCAAACAACGTCTTCGAAGGGCATTATCACTTTTATACAACGGGTTACCAACATATTCAAATAATGATTGACATATTTGAATTAAAAAACGTTATTTTGATGAATTTATTCATACTATTTCATCCTTTCACGAGATATAGTCCTGACACAAATCTAGGTTTGCTACCTAAGCTTTCTTGTTGTTCGTTCTATCATTTTGGTTGCCAGAGACGACCCAGTCGTTGTCTTTGTATTCTACATATATGAACGCGACCCAGACGTTCTTATCCCTTCCTTGCTAGCTTGCCAATTTCGGCTAACACAGTCATGTCAAACAGTGCAGCCAGAATAATAGCAAAGTAGCTGTATTTCCATTTCTTCAAAGCTGTTTCTAGTGATTTTTTGGGGGGATACATTCATAACAATGAGCTAATGTTGCGTGATTTCGCTTGGCATAGAACATGTGCTGTCTCGCCAGGGCACTGTTCAGGAGGAGCTAGCCGGCTACAAACAATCACTTCAATCTGAAGCTGTAATGACAGAAAACTATCTGCGTTTCGTGTTTTTGTATTGGTATTTCTTTGCATATATCCATAAAAATGATGCTGATTCATGATTTCAACTGGCTGAGAAAAGCTGCCTGTCTGTCTCGTTCAAATCCCTACCCCAACATGTTCATTACTCTGGGACAGCTGGAGATCGGATTTCAGTGTTGAAACCATGTTCAATGTCAGAGAGACAAGCAACACAGTTTATACAAATCTCAGCTGTTGAAAACCAATTGCTAGTTTAAAAGAAATTGGAGATTATATCTAGGTGCTTTTCACAGTGGATATGAAGTTTCTAAATCACCTGGCTGGGTTAATGAGACAGTGGATTGTGCAGTGAGCTGGAATAGAGTAACGTAATAACGTTTTTGCACATAATGAAATAATGATAATAACATCATGCATTGATTATGGCATTTTATGCAATGGGTGGGTCTAATCCTGAATGCTGATTGGTTAATTACCACTGTCTAAATCTATGACATTAAAGTGCCTATTTACTCTGTTCCATCTGTCTCATCAGCCCAGCCAGGCAAGTTATAAACGATCTCTACTATAAAAAGTATCTAGACATTATTTCAAATGTATTTTAGACTAACACAGATTTTAATAGCGGAGATTTGTATAAACCTTGCTATCTGTTTCTCCGACATCTGCAACATTGTTTCAATATAAAATTTGATCTCCAGCTGTCCCATAGTAATGAACGTGTAGAGGTCGGAAGTTGGGACGAGACAGACATCATGCGCTCTGCACTGTTTGACGTGACTGTAAATTAGACGCAGTTCGCTAGCTAGCAAGCAAGGGCTAAGAATGTTGACAGTCAGTATGGCAATGGAACATTTAGAACAAACGACTTGGTCGAGTCCAGAGATAGAGAACAAAAAGACTGAACGACTGGGTCGTGTCTCTCGCAACCAAACCAATAGAATAAATAACAGTGAGCTTGGGTAGAAACCCTAGATTTGTGTTGGGACTATATTCTGTGGAAGGATAAAATAGTATAAATATATTCATCAAAATAAAGCTTTTAATGAAAATATGTCAATCATTTTAATATGTTGGTAACCCATTGTATAAAAGTGATAATGCCCTCGAAGACGGTGTTTGGAGGATAAAATGGCATGGTTTGCTAGTCCTCAACTTCGTCTCGGGCCTAACAACACCCATGCCAATATATCCTCCTATATACACCAGCTTTTCAGGCAATATAACTTAAATAGATAGTGAATATGTTGTAAAGACAAAACGCCACTGAAGCACTTTGCCACATGCCAGTGATAAGCTTATTTATGACAAACACAGATGGAATGTGGCTAGCTAGTGATTTTTGCCACTGATGAACAGTAGCGTTACACATGTAGCGTGTAACTTATTTACCACAGTTTGATAGCTGGCTGATGAAGTTGTAGACACGTTCTCAGATATCCGTCCTGTGCATAAACCGTATTTCAGCAGTAATATCAAGACATTCAAATGAAACAATTGGGTTATACTTATTTTGGACAGGCCAGATAGTCCATCTGTAGATGCTCTACAGATAGTCCTATTATCACCAAACTATCTGTTGATAAGCCACTGCTTGCTAAGGTTATAGTTAGGGTTAGGTTTAGAATAAGTGTAAGGTTAGGGTTAGGTCTAGGGTTAGGTTAAGGTTTAGAGTTAGTCGATAGTCTGTTGAAATGTTTCCGATAGTCTGTAGAGCATCTACAGATGGACTAATCAAATAAAGTGTTACCCACAATTGACCCCACAACCCCAGTCAGTCAGTGAATCAGTGAGTCAGTGGATGAGTAAGTCTGTCTGTCTGTCTGTCTGTGTAAATGAGAGAGATGAGAGAGATTGTGTGTGTGTGTGTATGTGTGTGTATGTACTACAAACTACTACTAAAATCTCAACTGATATGCAATGTTTTTATATAACACTGCAAAGAAGAATTTGTCTATAGAAAGGAAAAGTCATGAAATGGTCGCCTAAAATGGTAAGGACGTTGTGTCATGTTCCCCTTGAGGTTTTGTCTAGTTCCCGGTTTGTCAGGGGGATGTTCCCAAGGACATGTTTAGGATGTCCTTGGGACGTTGTGTCATGGTCCCCTGGAGGTTTTGTCTAGTTCCCGGTTTGTCCCACAGGTATTGTCTAGTTTCCAGTTTGTCACACAGATCTTTGCCCCCGAGGTTGTTTTTTAAGACTTTCTTGGGACATTATTTCATGGTCCTCTGGTAGTTTTGTCTAGTTCCCGGTTTGTCCCATGGACGTCACCTGATGGTTGACACCTGATGGTTGCAGAAAAATGCAATGTTAGACTCACACACACAGTGCTTTTAAGATACAGTGTTTTCAACTTACATATTTGACACACTTTTATATACATGATAACATTGTGTATGTTTAAATATACAGCAATTATTACTCAACATGTCCTCACCTGGGATTTGACCTCACAACCTCCTGGTTCACAGCATGACTGATTTGACAAGTATTTCGACACTGTGCGCTTCAAAGTACATTTTAGGTCTGTGAAAAATATTCTAAAAAGAAACGGTTATATTTATCATAGAGATTCAGGAATAACATAAAAACAGAATAATATGCCCCACCAACATTAGACAACTGTAATGAAAACCTAAACTCAAATTGCTGAAAGTAAATTAAATCAATGATGTGAGAATAGTCAAATTAATGCAACCACTGTGTCAGATCTCAAAAAAGTTTTAGCGTTCAGACAAAAAGTCATATTACAGTTCGTAGAAACATGTCAAACGAAGTATAGAATCAATCTTTAGGATGTTTTTATCATAAATCTTCAATAATGTTTCAAACGGAGAAATCCTTTATCTATAAAAATGCAATGGAACAGAGCTCGCCCTCACTTGAGCGCGCGTGATCAGCTCATGCCATTCTGGCAGACCTCTGACTCATTCAGCTCCCATTCCCCCCTCCCTCACAGTAGAAGCATCAAACAAGGTTCTAAAGACTGCTTCTAGTGGAAGCCTTAGAAAGTGCAATATGACCCCATAAACACTATATTCGATAGGCAATGACATGAAAAACTACAAACCTCAGATTTCCCACTTCCTGGTTGGATTTCTCTCAGGTTTTTGCCTGCTATATGAATTCTGTTATATTCACCGACATCATTCAAACAGTTTTAGAAACTTCAGTGTTTTCTATCCAAATCGAATAATAATATGCATATTTTAGCAACTGGGCCTGAGTAGCAGGCAGTTTACTCTGGGAACCTTATTCATCCAAGCTACTCAATACTGCCCCCCAGCCATAAGAAGATAATCAGCAATACAAACATGTAGGAAGCTAAACTCTTCTTTCGGTGGTATCTACACATCAGAGGCTGTCGAGGGGAGGACATCTCATAATAATGGCCGGAATGGAGTGAATAGAATGGTATCAAACATGGTTTTTATTAGCCCATTTTTTTTGTAATTCCAGCCTAGTTCTTACTCGTCTCGTAAAAATGAGAATATCTCAAAAAGTATAAAGTGCAAGAACACGGTTGAATATTATATTTGAAGAGAAAACCTTTTACCTTTCATACTATGGTCTAATAAATCAGTTATACCTGAGCAGGCACACATAAGCCTTACATAAACAAGAAAAGTACAAAGCAAAAGCAAAAGCAAAAGTGCCATTCAATGTTTAGCCTTTTATTGAATATCTACCCAACACATTAGGAAAACAATTAACCACTCTCAAAACGTAATATGTTACAAGTTAGAAATTGATATTTGAACATTTGTAATGGTTTTCTTCATCTGAACGAGAGGCGGACCAAAGCGCAGCGTGGTGGTTATTCATGTTTTAATAAATCACTTCACATGAACAAACTAACAGAAACAAGAAATGTGAAACCGCAAAACAGTCCAATCTGGTGCAAACACAGAGACAGGAACAATCACCCACAAACACAGTGAAACCCAGGCTACCTAAGTATGATTCTCAATCAGAGACAACTAATGACACCTGCCTCTGATTGAGAACCATACTAGGCCGAAACATAGAAATACCCAAATCATAGAAAAACAAACATAGACTGCCCACCCCAACTCACGCCCTGACCATACTAATTAATGACAAAACAAAAGGAAATAAAGGTCAGAACGTGACAACATTAATAAAGTGAACCATGAACTAGTATTTAGAACAAAACTGATTATGAGAACAAAACTGATTATATCTGTGTGGGGGAAAGGAAAATGGAGGTGTGTTTGTGTCTGTGTTTCAAGTGTTAACACTTCTGTCCCTTCTCTTCTCCTCTTGTTCCATGCCTGGTAATGGTTCCTGTCTACTGTAAGACAGAGTGGCACATTGCAAGACTCACATTTCCAAGGGGTCTTGTTTTTTCAGCCTTTCCTCCGCACACAGGTCACAGCACAGCCTGCCCTTGGTGGCCTTGATGTAGGCAGTGGTGAGTGAGGTGTCCACAATTGTGATGGGGTTGCAGTCCACCCGGCAGCCAATGACCCTCCTCGAGCCCCCACTACTGCCGCTGAAGCTTTAGCCTCCTCTTCCTCCGTGTCGTCCTAGACAGACGGATATACAGATAGATGGATGAACATAAAGATGAATACTTTATTGATCACCACGGGGAGATTCATTATCATCAGCAAGTAATAGAACAATATACACACACCTACGTCTTCCACCTCCTCCACACAACAGTCAGCCAGCTGCATGTAGAGGACCTCTCCGTACAGCCACTGTGTCGGGGGCTTCCTCCTCTTTTCCAGGGCCATCTCCTTGTGCAGTGTAAAGCTGTTCACCACTGCAATGTCGACAAAGTGGTAGAACAACTTCTTGTACCACTTTGGCGTCTTCTGGGCCTCATTGCAACACTTCGGGAGGACATCGGACATGTCCACTCCCCCATGAAGCTGGTCCATCTCCCGTCATGGTTCCTGACTCTCTGCTGGACTGAGTCTCCATTAAACACCTTCTGGATGGAGGAGAGCATGGTAACATCCCGAGTGTCCTTCCACTGGACGTACAGGAGTGGCCCATCGCAGATCCACCTGATGTCCCCCCTGTCTGACTTCTTAGGCATGGGATTTCTTGATTTTGGGGGTGAATCCAATATTGATCTACCTGACAGTGCCACAGGCTCCGTACTTCAGCCTGTGCAAATAGAGGGCTGTGCTGGTGTAGAAGTTGTTGACATACACATGAAACCCTTTTCCAAGGTATGCCACTCTCAGAAGGCCCATGACTGCATCGTGGCTCAGCTTTCCTTGATATATGTTTTAAAGTCACAGCTGTAACCATGTACTGTTTTATACTGATAGAAATTATTTGACACCAGCATGCGATCATCGATGGAGAGATTCTGGTAAGGGTGGTAGTAGGCCCCGCATACCGCAATGATGTCTTTGAGGAGGGGACGGAGTTGGAACAGGCGGTCTTAGCCCTTGGTGCCCTTCTTTTGGTTGTTCTCTACGACTCCCTTTAAATCGCTCATATGCACTGTCCATCTCAAAACCTTGAATCTTGTCCTGGGCATGATGCAGGAAAGGCCAGCCTGGCTTGAGTGTATATGGACAGCGTTGGCCTTCAGCAGACCCATGAAGATGACCACACTCAGGAACCTGTACATCTCATTCACACACATTGGGATCCAGGGTGTCTTCTTACCTGATGTTACTGCATTACAGGCACTATATCACTGAATTCAAGATAGAACCACTATTAGCATGCATCAAGTGGGTACAAAAAAAAAAACTAAACTCTGCAAAAAAAGAAACATCCCTTTTTCAGGACCCTGTCTTTCAAAGATAATTCATTAAAATCCAAATAACTTCACAGATCTTCATTGTGAAGCGTTTGAACACTGTTTCTCATGCTTGTTCAATGAACCATAAATAATTAATGAACATGCACCTGTGGAATGGTCGTTAAGATACTAACAGCTTACAAACGGTAGGTCACTGTTACGAAAACTGGAAAATGTTAAGGTCACTGTTATGAAAACTTAGGACACTAGATGCCTTTCTACTGACTCTGAAAAACACCAAAAGAAAGATGCCCAGGGTCCCTGCTCATCTGTGTGAACGTGCCTTAGGCATGCTGCAAGGAGGCATGAGGACTGCAGATGTGGCCAGGGCAATAAATTGCAATGTCTGTACTGTGAGATGCATAAGACAGTGATACAGGGAGACAGGATGGACAGCTGATCATCCTCGCAGTGCAAACCACGTGTAATTGATGACTGGGGTAATTATGTTTGTTTTTGCTGTTCTCCAAATAGAATTTGAGAGTTTTTAAATTGTGTAGAAATGCAGTAAATAAACTTCAACTTCCCAACAAATAATTTGAAGCGTACCTGTTGCGAAGCTTTCCTCTCTAGCTCTTAGAGGATGCTTGACAGCGAAGCTGCAAAGCCTACTCTGACTGGCCTGATGCAGCGTATCAACTTTGCTCGCTCTGCACGCTGCTCCAATGTATAACATGTACAAATGTAACAACAAAAGATTCATCAGGGTCTGCACCCCCGCTCGCCATCACGGGTAAATAATATTGATTCAGGAAAACAAATTCAGAAATAAATGCCCAGGAAGAGCGTCCAAAGCGAAGCAGGTGAGTGATGGCTAGAAGGGGATGCTGCTGGATGATTATAGCTGCCACACGTGATATGCGCAAACAGGTGAAGTGGATGTTATTGGACCAGTGCATAAAAGAGACTAGATAATGTTGCTTATTAAAACATTTACAAAGAAAAATGACCGAACAAAAGGTTTATAAGAAGTGCCAGCGTTTTTTTTTTTAGATCAGTAGGGACGAAACATTTGGTATCAAGTATCATGACTTTTGGTATCGTGATATTACCCTGGTACCGGCATACCGTGCAACACTGCTTGAATGTATATTTCACAACACGACTGAATAATGTTTCTTCAGAGTTTCCTCGGTCACACACAGAACAGATCGAGAAGCTTGATCATCCACCTAACCCAGTGTGTCTATGTGTGTCTGTGTACCAGAGGGGTTGAAAACCCACAGGGTGTCCAAAAGGAGATCCTGTGTGGGAAAAATACTAAAATAGTCTGTCCCTCCCCTTGCAACTAGTTTTTCACATATGGTCAAAGGTCCAGCTGGGGGATATTAACCAATGTGAGCCTCACACAAACCCCTTTCAAACCAAGATGAAAAGCCGGCAACTTTAACTTTTTTTCCCGCCTTGTACTTTTATTTCCACCAAGGTAGTCCTGCATGCAGTTAAATGTTTAAAAGTCCCGCCAACTTACCGGCTTTTGCACGCAGTAAATCATGAACATTCTATTGTTGTTGCCCGATATCAAACACGTCCTAGTCATTATGAAAAAGTATAAACACATAAACGACATGACATCACAGTAGCCTGGTCCAAATAGCAACGTTACTTACTATATTTTTTGTCACCAATGGATACAGTATCTGTCAATCTAACAAGCCAGGCAACTAAAAGCAACCTTCTAGACAATATTTATAGTTTAACTGTAGCCAACTTTCCATTCACCATAACAGGAAAATTAACACAGTACTAGGTAATTATTTACAAGTATAGTGAGCTACTAACTTACTGTTGTGAATGTGAAGAAATGAAAATCAGTGCATTCTGTCGGAGGAATTTATAACACGCTGCTGTCATGTCAGGTTAACAGGATAACGATGCAACAACAGGGTAAAAGTTAAATGAATCTTGCTCCTCGCTGGCTAAGCAATAGCTGTATATAAGGTGGATACCAACAAGAAAGAAGTAAACGTGCCATTTGAAAGGGGACCATATACACGTTGCCAGATTGTTTTTACAGGCAACATATTGTGGATCCTATGTGAAAGGTGTAACAGCGTTGGAACCACATTCCAGTGAACCCATTCACAGAGGAGAGGCAGAGAGAGAAAGAGGGAGAGAGTGAGTGCAAAAGACAGAGAGTTGTCCAGTTCAGGAGAGAGACATACTGTGACTTATATGTCTAGGCCTAAATTGTGCAGTAAAAAGAGAAAGAGAGAGACAGAGACGGAGATAGGGGAAGCGAGACAAAAGGCATAGGATACAGTGCCTTGCGAAAATATTCGGCCCCCTTGAACTTTGCGAGCTTTTGCCACATTTCAGGCTTCAAACATAAAGATATAAAACTGTATTTTTTGTGAAGAATCAACAACAAGTGGGACACAATCATGAAGTGGAACAACATTTATTGGATATTTCAAATTTTTTGAACAAATCAAAAACTGAAAAATTGGGCGTGCAAAATTATTCAGCCCCTTTACTTTCAGTGCAGCAAACTTTCTCCAGAAGTTCAGTGAGGATCTCTGAATGATCCAATGTTGACCTAAATGACTAATGATGATAAATACAATCCACCTGTGTGTAATCAAGTCTCCGTATAAATGCACCTGCACTGTGATAGTCTCAGAGGTCCGTTAAAAGCGCAGAGAGCATCACTCTGGATGAACTGCAGAGATCTACAGCTGAGGTGGGAGACTCTGTCCATAGGACAACAATCAGTCGCATATTGCACAAATCTGGCCTTTATGGAAGAGTGGCAAGAAGAAAGCCATTTCTTAAAGATATCCATAAAAAGTGTCATTTAAAGTTTGCCACAAGCCACCTGGGAGACACACCAAACATGTGGAAGAAGGTGCTCTGGTCAGATGAAACCAAAATTGAACTTTTTGGCAACAATGCAAAACGTTATGTTTGGCGTAAAAGCAACACGGCGTAAAAGCAACACAGCTCATCACCCTGAACACACCATCCCCACTGTCAAACATGGTGGTGGCAGCATCATGGTTTGGGCCTGCTTTTCTTCAGCAGGGACAGGGAAGATGGTTTTAAAATTGATGGGAAGATGGATGGAGCCAAATACAGGACCATTCTGGAAGAAAACCTGATGGAGTCTGCAAAAGACCTGAGACTGGGACGGAGATTTGTCTTCCAACAAGACAATGATCCAAAACATAAAGCAAAATCTACAATGGAATGGTTCAAAAATAAACATATCCAGGTGTTAGAATGGCCAAGTCAAAGTCCAGACCTGAATCCAATCGAGAATCTGTGGAAAGAACTGAAAACTGCTGTTCACAAATGCTCTCCATCCAACCTCACTGAGCTTGAGCTGTTTTGCAAGGAGGAATGGGAAAAAATTTCAGTCTCTCGATGTGCAAAACTGATAGAGACATACCCCAAGCGACTTACAGCTGTAATCGCAGCAAAAGGTGGTGCTACAAACTATTAACTTAAGGGGGCTGAATAATTTTGCACGCCCAATTTTTCAGTTTTTGATTTGTTAAAAAAGTTTGAAATATCCAATAAATGTCGTTCCACTTCATGATTGTGTCCCACTTGTTGTTGATTCTTCGCAAAAACTACAGTTTTATATCTTTATGTTTGAAGCCTGAAATGTGGCAAAAGGTTGCAAAGTTCAAGGGGGCCGAATACTTTCGCAAGGCACTGTATGTAGGAAAAGGAGGGTGGTGGTGGGAGTGTTGAGAGAGAGACACAAAGGGTGTGAGAGATAGTGAGAGACTGAAAAAGAGAGAGATTGAGGAAGAGAGAGGGATGTTCCAGTGCTCTGACTGCATGCCATACATTCTTAAGTCAATGGAAAATAACAACAGGCGTGTTTCAAGGTCACCTCACCTATGCTCTGGATGACCACTGATGATCACTGATGTTTCCATGGAGGTGCTC
This sequence comes from Oncorhynchus mykiss, assembly GCF_057628025.1. Taxonomy (NCBI): domain Eukaryota; kingdom Metazoa; phylum Chordata; class Actinopteri; order Salmoniformes; family Salmonidae; genus Oncorhynchus; species Oncorhynchus mykiss. Next base: position 49,809,437 of record NC_143023.1, on the reverse strand, counting down.
AAGCGGAAAAGTTTCTGACCAACTTGACTTGTGTCACTTTGGTGCTGTTGGTATCAGTAACTTTGTTTTGAAATAAAATAACGCTGTTTATCATTCATTAAAAAGTCGCCAACTCACTAGAAAAGTCTCTGACCTACTTGTGTCACTCCGGTGCACAACTATTGGTGCTGTTGTACGTCCATAAAATTGTTTATTAGTTGTGATCAAGTGTCCAACTGACATGAACAGTATCCAACTCAAAAAGGTCTCCAACCAACCTGACGTGTGTCAGTCTGGTGTTGTTGTTACTGTTGTGTGTCAATAAAGTTAATTAGATTGATTGTTGGTTACTTACTCCATGGCTACTGTATTTGTTCAGTCTGGATGCTCTTTTAATTGGAGCTGATATCATTGCTGTAAAAATATAACTACAGTAAAGACAGTCCTTCACATAAAAAAAAGTTCTATATAGTGCCAAATAATGGTTATTTAGCTTGTAATCATAGCAGATCCCTTTTTCGTGCAATATAGAACCATTTTTTGAAGGTTCTATAAAGAGCCAGGCTCATCAGGTTCAAAATGGACCCTTAATGGTGCTATAAAGAACGATTTCCTAAGGTTATACAAAAAAACACTTAAAAAAGGTCATATACTCTTCCACTATGACTACAATCCCTTTTGGTGCTATATAGAACCCTTTTTAATCCTTTACACTCGTACCCGTATACAGGTTGAAAATTGCAGATTTGGACACTGTTAGCTACCTAAATTGGAACTCAGTGGCTTTACATTAACATCCTATACATGACATCAGAGCTCAGGGTCTCCGCTTCACAGTTCTGTATGGGTTTTGACTGACAGCCGTTCTGAATTTGAGTACCACGCTTGGCAAGAAGTTGCTTCTATCCTTTTCATTTACTGGGCAAGTTTTGAAAATGTTTTGTTGTCAGATGGAAATGCTATATATGAAGACAACTCTATGTATTTTGAAAGATGACACGGAGGATTATAATCAATAGCACTTTGATGTCATACAACCAAGCCAAACACCCGTGTGTCCAAATGTCCAAATTCACGTTTCCATAAAATAAAACTCATGTAACGTACAGTGTCAACGTTTATGCACACTATGTTAAATTTACAGTTACAAGATGACATGACGTTATACTCGGGGTTGTCCTGAACAGAATGAGCCTATGTTGGTTGTATTGTGAAGAGAATTAACAGCGGACCACACACCAGAATGCATTCATGTCTCCATTCTATGCATGCTAAAATTACCGTCTGCTTCCCGAATTTCCTTGTGAAATCCTAACACTGTAAGATTGTAGTTTATAATTTAGCTAGTCATGTTTGCACTAGAAACAAGCTTCCAATTGATGCCTAACTGACACCGATTGTGATTTATAATGGACTGTCTTTTGATTGCGTAAACAATTACAACAGTAATTGTGTGATAGTGGGGATTCAGGGCAGCACAGCTAGGGGAGCTAAAAAGTTATATTTTTTGAGTCATAAAAGTGTATTGTAATTACTTTCACACACTTTGGAGAGCTGGCCTCTTGGAGACCTCAATAAATCAATCAATTGTATTCATAAATCCCTTCTTACATCATCTGATGTCACAAAGTGCTGTACAGAAACCCAGCCTAAAACCCCAAACAGCAAGTGATGGAGGTGTAGAAGCACCTCTCACTCAAACCCTTGTCATTAGTCTTATATTGCACCTACTCCAAATTTCCCCACAACATTCTTATCACGTTACTGAATGTATACAGCATTGTGTGAAATGCACATAAAATCAACAGTGTAATGTTTGGATTCAGTCTTGTGTCAGGTGAACTGTTGTGTCCTCACCTTTTGTCTAATAACTGTTCCAAACTGTTCCCTTTAAATTGCTACCATGGTTACACATTTGACTTCCATATTTCTTCTGTAAGAAGCATTTACATTTAACCCTGTCCATATGGACCAATTCCCACGTGTGTAAAGGGTGAATGATTCTTTGTAGAACATTTATGGAGAATGGTTCTATAAAGAACCTTTCTCAATCTCAAAGATTCTACAAGGAACATTTTGAAGAACCATATAGGGTGTTTTTATGCTGGTTAACCATTTTATATTAAAAACATTCATAGGTGTTATTATTGTGTTGATTCAGATTAAATAACCCTTTTCTGAACTGCAAAGAACCATTGAAGGACTTAAAGGGTTATTTGAGTCATTACTGTTCCACATAGAATTATCACCCTTACCAAAGAACCCTTGAGGAACCTTCTTTTCTAAGTGTGTACTGATTCACACGAATCCAGCTCATCTGTGGATCTGCTCCTTTTATCTTTGTTCTACTATTTTGGACTGGTCTCTGGACTATCCTCTCTTGTTAAGGAGTGTTTAAGATTTACTTGGAATAAGATCCAATGTAAAAGACTAATTCAAGTTCTGAGTCAAGAGAATTCATGCCTGACACACCTGTATTACTGAAACGAGAAATACAATATTGTCATGTTAAACATGTGTGTACCTGGAATAACACTATTTGAGTCCTTTGGATTCGTACACTGTTACTAAATGGAAGGGAGTCCACAAGCTATTTTCTTTGGATTCATACACTATTGATATGTTGAAAGACGTCTGCCCATATACGTCAGTCAGTTGAGAGAGACGAGGTGAGGCCAAGCAGGCTGATCCATATTCCGTCTCTGGGCCAGTAGTGACATGTGGCTTACATCTGAAAAGGACATTTGATTTGTGTGGACGTGGACCATTTAATAAATGTTTCACTTCTAAAGAAACAGGTTGAAGGCAACATTGGCAGTGGAAGGCTACCCGAAACGTTTGACCCAAGTTAAACAATTTAAAGGCACTGCTACCAAATACTAATTCAGTGTATGTAAACTTCTGACCCACTGGGAATGTGATGAAAGAAATAAAAGCTGAAATAAATCATTCTCTCAACTATTATTCTGACATTTCACATTCTTAAAATAAAGTGGTGATCCCAACTGACCTAAGACATATATTTTTTTCTTCGATTAAATGTTAGGAATTGTGAAAACTGAGTTTAAATGTATTTAGCTAAGTTGTATCCAAACCTCTGACTTCAACTGTACATACTGTACACACCATAATGCCAGGGTATATCTGGTGGTCTGTCTCCTAATCACTCAGCCACATAATGCCAGGGTATATCCGGTGGGCTTTCTGGAATAAGAGCAAGCGTATATTGTGGTAGAAAGGGCAATAGAGGATAAAATGAGCTTCATTCCCTATTTCTTCGAGGTCCCAATAGTTACATAGTGTTTCCTCTTCTGTTTCACCACAATACCTGTTTCAGTACACAGAGGCAATATCCATGATCTAACCTGTTTCAATACGCAGAGGAAATATCCCTGATTCTACCTGTTTCAATACGCAGTGAAAATATACCTGATCTTACCTGTTTCAATACGCAGAGGCAATATCCCTGATCTTACCTGTTTCAATAAGCAGAGGAAATATCCCTGATCTTACCTGTTTCAATATGCAGAGACAATATCCCTGATCTGACCTGTTTCAATAAGCAGAGGAAATATACCTGATCTTACCTGTTTCAATACGCAGAGGAAATATCCCTGATCTTACCTGATTCAATACGCAGAGACAATATCCCTGATCTGACCTGTTTCAATACGCAAAGGCAATATTCCTGATCTTGCATGTTTCAATACTAAGAGGCAATATACCTGGTCTCACATGTTTCAATACACAGAGGAAATATCTCTGATTGTACCTGTTTCAATAAGCAGAGGAAATATCCCTGATCTTACCTGTTTCAATACGCAGAGACAATATCCCTGATCTTACCTGTTTCAATACGCAGAGGAAAAATCCCTGATCTTACCCTTTTTCAATATGCAGAGGCAATATCCCTGATCTTACCTGTTTCAATATGCAGAGGAAATATCTCTGATTCTACCTGTTTCAATAAGCAGAGGAAATGTACCTGATCTTACCTGTTTCAATACGTAGAGGAAATATCCCTGATCTTACCTGTTTCAATACGAAGAGACAATATCCCTGATCTTACCTGTTTCAATACGCAGAGGAAATATCCCTGATCTGACTTGTTTCAATACGCATAGGCAATATCCCTAATCTCATTTGTTTCAATACGCAGAGGTATTATCCCTGACTTTACCTGTTTTAATATGCAGAGACAATATCCCTTATCTGACCTGTTTCAATACGAAGAGGCAATATCCCTGATCTTACCTGTTTCAATACACAGAGGAAAAATCCCTGATCTTACCTGATTCAATACGTAGAGGAAATATCTCTGATTCTACCTGTTTCAATAAGCAGAGGAAATATACCTGATCTTACCTGTTTCAATACGTAGAGGCAAAATCCCTGATCTTACCTGTTTCAATACACAGAGGCAATATCCCTGATCTGACCTGTTTCAATACGCAGAGGAAATATCCCTGATCTGACCTGTTTCAATACTCAGAGGCAATATCCCTAATCTCATTTGTTTCAATACACAGAAGCAATGTCCCTGATCTTATCTGTTTCAATACTCAGAGGCAATATCCCTAATCTCATTTGTTTCAATACACAGAAGCAATATCACTGAACTTACCTGTTTCAATACACAGATGCAATATCCCTGTTCTGACCTGTTTCTATACGCATAGGCAATATCCCTGATCTTACCTGTTTCAGTACGCAGAAGCAAAATCCCTGATCTTACCTTTTTCAAAATGCAGAGACAATATCCCTGATCTGACCTGTTTCAATACGCAGAGGCAATATCCCTGATCTTACATGTTTCAATACTAAGAGGCAATATACCTGGTCTCACCTGTTTCAATACACAGAGGAAATATCTCTGATTGTACCTGTTTCAATACGCAGAGGAAATATCCCTGATCTTACTTGTTTCAATACGCAGAGGAGATATCTCTGATTCTACCTGTTTCAATACGCAGAGGAAATATCTCTGATTCTACCTGTTTCAATAAGCAGAGGAAATATACCTGATTTTACCTGTTTCAAAACGCAGAAGCAATATCCCTGATTTTACCTTTTTCAATACGCAGAGACAATATCCCTGATCTGACCTGTTTCAATACGAAGAGGCAATATCCCTGATCTTACCTGTTTCAATACGCAGAGGAAAAATCCCTGATCTTACCCTGTTTCAATATGCAGAGGCAATATCCCTGATCTTACCTGTTTCAATATCCAGAGGAAATATCTCTGATTCTACCTGTTTCAATGAGCAGAGGAAATATACCTGATCTTACATGTTTCAATACGTAGAGGCAATATCCCTGATCTTACCTGTATCAATACGCAGAGGCAATATCCCTGATCTGACCTGTTTCAATACACAGAGGAAATATCCCTGATCTTACCTGTTTCAATACTCAGAGGCAATATCCCTAATCTCATTTGTTTCAATACACCGAAGCAATATCACTGATCTTACCTGTTTCAATACTCAGATGCAATATCCCTGATCTGACCTGTTTCTATACGCATAGGCAATATCCCTGATCTTACCTGTTTCAATATGCAGAGACAAAATCCCTGATCTGACCTGTTTCAATACGCAGAGGCAATATCCCTGATCTTACATGTTTCAATACGCTGAGGAAATATCCCTGATCTTACCTGTTTCAATACGCAGAGACAATATCCCTGATCTGACCTGTTTCAATACTAAGAGGCAATATCCCTGATCTTACCTGTTTCAATACGCAGAGGAAATATCTCTGATTCTACCTGTTTCAATATGCAGAGGAAATATCCCTGATCTTACCTGTTTCAATACGCAGAGGAAATATCTCTGATTCTACCTGTTTCAATACACAGAGGAAAAATCTCTGATTCTGCCTGTTTCAATAAGCAGAGGAAATATACCTGATCTTACCTGTTTCAATACGCAGAAGCAATATCCCTGATCTGACCTGTTTCAATACGCAGAGGCAAAATCCCTGATTTTACCTTTATCAATACGCAGAGACAATATGCCTAATCGTACCTGTGCACATAACGATCTCGTGCTTCTAGGTAGGTTACACATAATATTTCTCTCACACAGAAATTCACCTTTAATCAAACAAAAGGTACTCATTTTGGGTTTATGATTAATCTCCTCCACCCATTTATTTTCATATTGCATCAACAGTTGTTTTTTAATCATATCTATGTCTATCCTTAATTAGGTTTTCGTAGAGATTTTCACAGTCAGACTTAAAAATGTCAGACATTTCTGTTGCCCAGGCACCCTCTGGTCCCATTGAAAAACTTTACTAGCTATTCTGTCAGTTGGTATATCCAACAGTCTATTCCAAAGTCTCACCATACACACCTTCCATCTCACCGTGTGTGTGTGTGTGTGTGTGTGTGTGTGTGTGTGTGTGTGTGTGTGTGTGTGTGTGTGTGTGCGTGTGTGTGTGTGTGTGTGTGTGTGTGTGTGTGTGTGTGTGTGTGTGTGTGTGTGCGTGCGTGCGTGAGTTTGTGTGTCTCTGTAGCTATGGGCAGACTAGAGAATGTTGGTCTGAACCTGCTGCCTCTGCTTTGTTAGCTAGGGAAGGCCTGCCCCTCATAAAAGCAACTTCTCAATAAATTAACACCAGCCCGCCTGTCGGACCACACACTCGCTGTCACTAGTAAAATATGCCCTCTCCGGGCCCTTCGCTCCCTGGCCCCTTCTCTCTCTGGCCTCTTTCTTTCCCTCTCCCTTGGCCTTTAATCTCACTCTCCCTTACCTCTCTTCCAATATCCCACTCTTCCTCTCTTTCCCTCTGACAATTTTCTCTCCCCTCTCTCTCCCTCTGCCCTTCCCTCCCTTCCCACTGCATTTCCTACTCTTTCCTTTCTCTCTGCCTACCCTGCCTCTCTTCCCTGCCTTTCCTTTCTACCTCTGTTTTCTCTTAACCTACCCTACCGACCCTATTCTCAACCCTCCAGTGACTGTGGACGTGTTCCAAGTGGCACTGTATAGGGAATAGTGTGCCATTTGGGACAAATTCAAACCTTTAGAATCCCTGTCTCTGTCTCAGTGCATCTGCTGCTTGCATTCAGACCCGACCCAACCATGACCACTGTCATTAAAAATGACCTGCAACAGCAGCACACTCCCCACACTCCCTAACAGATCTGTTTCTGTTTTGCCAGGGTGTGTGGGTGTGTGGGTGTGTGTGCAGGTGTGTGCACATGTGCGTGTGTGTGTGTGTGTGTGTGTGTGAAAGCAGATAGAGAGGGAAGCCCTTCCAACAGGCCCTCATGGTGGTGTCAGCCTCAGTAACCTGGTGAGCGGTTCTCAGAACTTTGCCTAATGACCGAAGAAAAGGACCAAAATAAGCAACGCCCTGAACGGAGAAAAGAGTGTTGGAGAGCTCCTACAGCCTTCTAGAAGATATCCTGAAGATCCACTGTCTGCCTCTGCCCTGATCCTTCCTCCCTTCCACAGGTAGTGGCATATGACGGCTACTCGCCATTTAACACACACGAGAGCTGTCTGTGGATGAAGGGAGGGGGAGGGAAGGAGGAAGAGAAAAACAGTTAAAGACAAAAGGGGTGAGGGTAAGAGAGAGAGAGAGAGAGTGAGAGAAAGAGAAAAAGAGAGAGATAGAGCGTGGCGATGACTGATCTCTCTGGGATTGATTAGTTATGCGCAACACCGTTAACCGGATGTTACCAAACCTAGAAGACTATTCTAACATGACTAACCTAGCAATAAGTGCTAGCAGATATTAGCTCTGTGGACTGAATGTTAAATGACCTACTGTACGAGTCATTTCCTGCAGTTAAATGACCTAATGGCCTCATGGGTTGAATGTTATTCATCTTTTTTCAGAATTATATAATTAATAGACATTATTTAAAAAAACACTAAATCTGCTGTCAAACGTTTTTAAAAATATAATTTCAGTTTTCTGTGATGTATCTAAAGTGTAATATTGGGATGCAAATTTAAAATGTAATACATTTCAACTCTATATCTGACATGGTAAAGGTGTATTCTTTTTTTAAGCTCATAACCATGTTTATTAGATGTACACTTTGGTGTCAAAGTACATTTGTTTAAGACTACCAAGAAAAACTTTGTGTCACCCTGTTTTAACCCACTGCAGTAAACATAACTAAACTGGATTACTGTCTGCCTGGTCTCCATTATGACAGAATTAAAGAACTCACACACTGAAGATTAGTGAGAAGCACTGTCGAAATTCAACCCACCGGAGCCATTTGACTTCTCGCTGCTGTCGGCGTGGCTGATCTAGAGACCAACATTTTTTGGAGTGGCATCAAAACTACACAAGGAGAGTACCGTGGTGCATGTGAATTCACAACTTTATGTAATGGGGAAAGATGCAGACATCGTCAACAATGCCTTCACCTTTGACTTTAATGAAGTTCAACTTTGATGTGATGATTGAAAAGCTGAATGAACACTTTGTGCCACGGTGCAATGTGATTCACTAACGAGCCTGTTTCCATGAACGGATTCGAAAAGGGGCAGAGACTGGCAACATAAGCAGGATTTGTCTTATTTCTGTAGATATATATGGATGATTTATAAAGCCAGTGTCACGATCTTGGAAATGAGCGGACCAAGAGCGTGAGTATAGTTCCACATATTTATTTTTATTGAAACGAACAAAACAAAACAAAAAAACGTACAAAGACCGTGAGGACATAGTGCCCAAACACACTAACAAACAATCAATATCCCACAAAACACAGGTGGGGAAATAACTACCTAAATATGATCCCCAATCAGAGGCAATGATAAGCAGCCGCCTCTAATTGTGAACCACATTTGCACCAACATAGAAATAGATACACTAGATCACCCCCTAGTCACGCCCTGACCTACTATACTAAAAATGAAAATGTGTCAGTGTGTCACTTTCACGAGGTTGGAGTAAAAACATGTTCATCTACTTAAGACATTGGCTCAAACTTTTGTAAAGGTTGTGCTTTTACATTTTGAGAAAATGAACAACAAAGGAAGAATCTTTCACTTCTCTCATTGACTTCTCGAACCCCAAACCCTGGCCTGGTCTGTTTGGTCGGTTTCACAAGGTTTCCCGGATGTCTCGTGATGGACTGCGCCTCTGGGATTAGAAACTCTGTGATTCAACTGTATTAGAGAAGAATTTTGGAGTGACATTGGAACGAAACAATCACATTTTGACATGCTATGGGTGGCCCTGAAAAATAAAAAAAAGTGACGTCTCTTGGCCTTCTCGAAGGCCTAGACAGGTCACAACTGAGAACGCAAGAGAAAATAATCAGTGGCGCCAGTAGTGGTTTTCCCACACTAGTACCATTAGCTAGCTTAAGTTGTACAGTACCAGTCAAAAGTTTGGACACACCTACTCAGTAGTTTGTCTTTATTTTTAAAATGTTCTACATTGTAGAATAATAGTGAATACATCAAAACTTTAAAATAACACATATGGAATCATGTAGTAACCAAAAAAGTGTTAAACTAATCAAAATATATTTTACATTTGAGATTCTTCAATGTAGCCACCATTGCCTTGATGATAGCTTTGCACACTCTTGGCATTTTCTCAACAGCTTCATGAGGTAGTTAACTGGAATGCATTTCAATTAACTTCTTGGTGACAGGGGGCAGTGTTTTCACGTCCGGATGAAATGCATGCCCAAGTTCAACTGCCTGCTACTCATCCCCAGAAGATAAGATATGCATATTATTAGTAGATTTGGATAGAAAACACTGAAGTTTCTAAAACTGTTTGAATCATGTCTGTGAGTATAACAGAACTTATTTAGCAGGCGAAACCCAGAGGACAAACCATTCAGATGTATTTTTTGAGATCACTCTCTTTCAATAGATTTTCATTGGGAATCCAGATTTCTAAGGGACCTTCTTGCAGTTCCTACCGCTTCCACTGGATGTCAACAGTCTTTAAAAATTGGTTGAGGTTTTTCCTTTGAGAAACGAAGACATTTTGAAATCTGACATGTTGGCTGGATTCACAACAAGTGTAGATTTAATTTGGTATCTTACATGTGTGATTTCATGAAAGTTTGATTTTTATAGTATTTAATTTGAATTAGGCGCTAGCGTTCCACATATCCCAGAGAGGTTCATGGTTCCCAGGATATTTAATTAGGTTGGGGGAACATGGTGTGCACATGACAAGAGATATGTTCCAAAACACAAAAACTGCATTTGTACTAATTATTACAATGTTTCTATTAGGTTGCAAAAAATATTTGCAAGAACATTCCCAGAACCCATTTTGTATGTTCTTTGAAGGTTCCCAGAATACTTAATGAAGTTGTGGGTACATTACAAGAGATAGGTTCCCAAAACACAAAATATGCACAGTTTTGACGACATTCATGAAATGTTTAAGTTAGGTTGCAAAGGAAAGGAACAGATTAAATGTGTTCTGGGAACGTTCTTGTAACATCAGGTGAATGTTTTTTTCACCCTAAAATAACAATTGTAGGCTAATCCTGTAACGGCGGTTGAGTGAAATGAGTGAGGAGTCAGATGCAGAGAGCAAAATGAACGGGAAAACGCTTTAATGTCCTTCAAATCGTAACAGGTCCAAAACATGGGTGAATGCCCAAAACACTGGCGCTAAACCAACCCAAAACCTAGATACAAACACTGGACAGCGAAAACCCAAAACAAAACACGATACATCACCAAAACGTAACAACCAACAAGCCCGCACAAACACCAGCGGGCAAAACAAACTTAAATAACACCCATCCCAAAAACCCCAACAAGGAACAGGTGAAAACAATTAGACAAAAAGGGATCGGTGGCAGCTAATAGACCGGCGACAACGACCGCCGAGCGCCACCCGAGCAGGAAGGGGAGCCACCTTCGGTGGTATTTGTGACAAATCCGTACAACTGGACAGTTTTTTTTATTTTGAGAACATATATTTTGTGATGTCCCCACAATATTCTCCCCAGACTTTTGCTACAACCGAATTAAACATTTGGGAACCTTTTAAGGAACATAATAAATGTGTTCCAGAAATGTTCTTTCAACCTCAGGTGAATGTTTTATATAAACATTCTATAATCATCACCATGACTGGACAGTTTTTGTGTTACGAGAACATTTGCCGCGACCTAACGAATGTTCTGGGAACATTTACAAAACCAATTTTGATTTGCTGGGAGTACTCTGACTGTACTGCTGGCCAGGGAGGGTGTGGTGGGGAATGTAGGGGGGAGGGGTGATGGCGGTCTTGAGCTCTCAAAGACTCCATTGTCTGACAGGCAGGGTGGCAGAGTGGAGCGATGGCTTCACGTTCAGCGCATGACTCTCTGGCTGTGCCAAAAATGGCACACCCATATTCCCTATGTAGTGCATTACTTTTGACCAGAGCCTCAAGTAGCCATAGGGCTCTGTTCTAAAGTAGTGCACTATTTGGGGTCTATGGTGACATTTCAGACAAAGACACTCTCTCAACAGCCCATCCCTGCTCCCTAGCATGGCCTGTCCGTTGGACGGGAGGAATGCAGCAGTAGCTAGCTGTAGGCATCTCTCCCCAGGCAGGTTAAAGTGTAGCCATGCCCGTGTTTTCTGAAACTAAGTGGAGAGGCTCTGCACAAAAGTAAAGCTCTCTGAAAACACACACACATACAGACAGGAACCACGTGGCCCTTCTCTCCAACCTTTACTGCTGGTTAGGGACAGGACAGTGTTCCCAGTGGGTGCATGTGTGTGAGTCTATGCATAATTGTGCTGAACAATGCAATAGATACTGACACACAGACCACTTACTGCATATAGAAAATAACACATCAGCCTTATAGTTTCATATGGCACAACCCACTAAAGAGCGGTAGATGAGTAATGAGAGAGAAAAGGGAATGACTCACGTTAATCTCTAGATCTATGCTCCATATCATCACACACACACACAAAGAGAGAGAATACAGACATCGGGTAGAAGGCCAGCATCCCGAAGTCGCCTCTTCACTGTTGACATTGAGACAAGTGTTTTGCAGGTACTATTTAATGAAGCTGCCAGTTGAGGACTTGTGAGGCGTCTGTTTCTCCAACTAGACAGGCTAATGTACTTGTCCTCTTGCTCAGTTGTACACTGGGGCCTCCCACTACTCTTTCTATTCTGGTTAGAGACAGTTTGCGCTGTCCTGTGAAGGTAGTAGTACACAGCATTGTACGAGATCTTCAGTTTCTTGGCAATTTCTCGCATGGAATAGCCTTTCTTTGTTTCTGGCCATTTTGAGCCTGTAATCGAACCCACAAATGCGGACGCTCCAGATACTAGTCTAAAGAAGGCCAGTTTTATTGCTTCTTTAATCAAGACAACAGTTTTCAGCTGTGATAACATAATTGCAAAATGGTTTTCTAATGATCAATTAGCCTTTTAAAATGATAAACTTGGATTAGCTAACACAACTTGCCATTGGAACACAGGAGTGATGGTTGCTGATAATGGGTCTCTGTACGCCTAAGTAGATATTCCATAAACAATCAGCCGTTTCCAGCTATAATAGTCATTTACAACATTAACAATGTCTACACTGTATTTTTGATCAATTTGATGTTATTTTAACGGACAAAGAAAAATTTTTTTCTTTCAAAAACAAGGACATTTCTAAGTGACCCCAGACTTTTGAATGGTAGTGTGTGTGTATTTCTCAGGCAAACAAATCATACTACTCATACACATACAGTACCAGTCAAAAGTTTAGACACACAAACTCTTTCAAGGGTTTTTCTTTATTTTTACTATTTTCTACATTGTAGAATAATGTGTGTGTGTCTGTGCCAATGTTTGTGTTGCTTCACAGTCCCCGCTATTCCATCAGGTGTTTTTTCTGTTTTTTAATTTAAATTTTACTGCTTGCGTCAGTTACTTGATGTGAAATAGAATTCCATGTAATCATTTGGGCTGCAATTTCTGAGGCTGGTAACTCTAATGAATGTATCCTCTGCAGCAATGGTAACTCTGGGTCTTCCTTTCCTGTGGCGGTCCTCATGAGAGCCAGTTTCATCATAGCACTTGATGGTTTTTATGACTGCACTTGAAGATACCGCATTGACTGACCTTCATGTCTTAAAGTAATGATGGACTGTCGTTTCTCTTTTCTTATTTGAGCTGTTCTTGCCATGATATGGACTTGGTATTTACCAACCTTTACCTACCTTGTCACAACACAACTGATTAGCTCAAACAAAGGAAATAAATTCAAAATAAATTCAAAATAAGGAAATACATTTGAACAAAGCACACCTGTTAATGTTGTAAGAATGAAATAATTCTGTTTTCATGACATTCATAGCAAATGTGTTTTAGGTTTAACATAATATTGCATTGATGTTCACACAATATACATTTGATCTAATCTTTGAGGTCCTCAGAAAATGTCAAAAACATTTTGAAAAGTTGCACCTAATATGACCAGAACATTCTCAGCATGCAAATGAAAACAGATTGGATTAAATCACCATTATATTTTTCATTCATAGGACATTTAACCATACAAGCACTTCCATATTTTTCCACTTCATATTGATAATCTGCACATGTGGGATTTGAACCTGCATCATTAGTTCCCAAGCTAGGTCTTCTAGCCTCTGGGCCACCAGGGAAGCGCTTTCTCATAGTTTGTTTCCAGCATATAACCATGGTAGTGTGGTCATTCAGGAAATGACAACAGTAGAAAAGGTTTCCCAGAGGTGATTTCATATCCTTATTGCAGCTTAGTTGAATAAAAGGGCCTCCCTGTTGGTACTTTAGATAAATACATTTCCCAGAGAAGGGGCCAGGTATGGGCTTCAGGCCACTGTTTAGAGTCAGACCTAGGGCTGTGGCGGTCATAACATTTTGTCAGCCGATGATTGTCAATCAAATGGCTGCCGTTCTCACGGTGATTGATTGTTAATTAACATGAACAGATTTAGCATCTCCTGGCTTCCACACATCTACATTATAAAAAGTAAATTTACTATAGCCTACACCATCACAATAAATCCATTATTTATTCAAAAGAAACATGATATGAAGAAAATGTAGTCTCTCTCAAAAGAACAGAATAGCATGCTCAGAGTTGTCTTTATGTTAGGTCCTGATGTGGCTATGCCAAATGGCTGTGGGATATACTAGTTCATTTAGCAGACAAGATTTGCTAAAGAATTGCGTTTATTATTTTATAGTATGAAGAATACAGTTGAACATAACTGAATACAATAGAAAGTATATTTTCTCCAAATGATTTGAGGGAGTGCGCACATGTGGCTGTTCTGTGTTGAGTGGTTAACAAAGGAACAGGTACTCCTATATGCTTAAAAATTAAATTAGAGTTATTAATGTAACTTTAGTTTTGATACAAACGTTGGGCTATATGTTTTGATTTTCAATACATTTTAAGGCTGCATGATGCCACTAATGATGATTTGATAAAAGTCACATGAAAGGCATGAGTTCTGCTTTGTTTTTTGCACAGGCTGCACAAACTTCATCAGTCTCTCATATACAATTTGACAAGAATTTGATAATGCCTAAAATTTCCTGGCGGCATACCCTTTGTGTGGCCGTAATGCCACCCCCCCCCCCCTAAAAGAAATCCATGCCTTTCGCGGCCAGTGACTGTTGTGCCCTTGGGCTGAATATAATAATTATAATTCCCTTCTCCCGGCTGCGTACTGTGAAGCACCTCTCACGTAGTAGGCTATAACCGCAAATTATTCAAAATGCCATCAATTAGCGGGAAAACACCATTCTCAAAAGTGACCACAAATACGATTATGCATATTATGTAATGCTTTTATTATAAAGGTGCAATTTTATGGTGAAAATTATCTTCCCCAAATTATTTTTAAAAAAAAATCACACTGCGTGTGTACTATCGGCTAGGCTACATGAGGTGTGCGACTATGATTTGAAAAAAGGCATGCACTGTTTTTTTGCCTTACTGGTTATAAGCTGGGCATCATTCAGTTATAATATATATAATTCACAAGTGATAGGCTAATATTGTCACACAGACTATTTTTGATTTAATCTTGTCTACATATACTAAGTAATATATGTGTGATTTTTATTTTATATAGAAGTGACAACTATCATGCACCTTTCTCGAAACAGGGGAAGGGGAAGAAACATGTCCTCTATGCACTTAAATAGCGAATAGAGGACACTTTTCCGATGGTTAATTTTCATGCCAGCCAGGTAGACTATACCCCGTTGTAAAGTAGGACCGTTGATAAATAAATATAGTAGGTGTAGCCTATAGAAAGTGGATGGGAGCCTTTTCTTTTTAATAGAGGCCATCAAAACTCTATTTTCTCATGCAATTGCATAGCCTATAGAAATAATGCGCAGCATGAGCTCATGTGCTCTCATTAAGTGTTTGACTAGATTTTCGATTACATTTGCATTGAGGTCGGTGTGATTAGAGGGACGATAGAGTGCTGAGTACCAGGCAGTTTGGTAGGCTACTAATGATCATCAGCAGCATCAGAACTTTGAGAATCCTAATTACCATGACTCAATTGTGACCCCTGATGTGGCGGTAGTGCGGTCACCTTATGTCACTGGTATGAATGTGTTCGGGAGACAGGCGCAGAAATGCGTAATATGTTTATTTTATTTCTTACCCAAATTACTGCGTGCCATGTAAAGGCATGGGAACGAAGACCAAACAAACACTACACAAAACACAGGGTAGAAACCCAAAACAAAAGAGCGAGGAGTACTTCGAATAAATAACACAAGTGCCCAATGATTAACCCACGGAACGAGACCCGTAATCATCTGCACAATCCACAATGGCACAAAAGCCAAAACACACAGCACAGGTACTCACGTGCACCAACGGACATAGTAATAATAATCAACAGCCCCATGGTGCACATATATACAAATACAATCAGTGGGAATAAGAGGGAGAGAGAGGCACAATCAACACCTGTCTAGTTTACATTAAAATGACTATTGAATTGTGTTTTCTGATGCTGTAGTTATGTAGTGTATGTATGTGTGTGAGCTTGTGTTGGTGTGTGTTCCCCCCTCCTTTCCCCCCTTTATCCCAGCCCTCCTCATCCCCTCCGCGCAGCAACTACCAGTCGTGTAAACAGACAGTGCTCCAGAGGAATGCTGGACTCTGTGACCTCACGCCCTGTGCTGCTACAGTGCAATGGATTCAGCTGTACAAAGGCTGCCCCATGCTGTGCTCTCCAGCCTCGAGCTGCCTCCTCCACCCCGCCGCTGCCCGCCCGCCATCCCAGAGGCCCGTCAAGGCAGACAAAAACACACCTACTTCATCCAACACCGCAGAGACACACATGCAAACATTCACATAAACACACACACACGTGCACACGCGCACGCGCACACAAACAAACACACACACCCACACACTGTTCCCGCCATCCCTCAACATAGCTGTCAGAGCAGCTACACTACCAGTTCCTCAGGCTCAAAAGGTTTCTTCTTACCCTCACCCTATGCCCTGCTAGATGTATAGAAGTAGCCTGTACTGTACCAAAGACCAGTAGAAGTACCATAACTACTTTAAAACACGTATAGAAGAAGCCTAATTACTTAAAGAAAAAATATATAAATACCCTAACTACTTTAAAACACTACTAACTACATTAAAACCCCTATATAAGTAGCCTAACTACTTTAAAACACCTATAGAAGTAGCATAACTACTTTACAACACCACAAGAAGTAGCCTAACTACTTTAAAACACCTATTGAAGTAGCCTTTACTGTGCCAAGACCAGTAGAAGTACCATAACAGCTTTAAAACACCTATAGAAGAAGCATAACTAATTTAAACACCTAATAAAGTAGCCTGTACTGTGCCAAGACCAGTAGAAGTACCATAACAACTTCAAAACGCCTACAGAACTAGCCTAACTACTTTAAAACACCTATAGAAGTACCCTAACTACTATAAAAAACCTATAGAAGTACCCTAACTATGCTAAAACACCTATAGAAGTACCCTAACTACATTAAAACACATATAGAAGTACCCTAACTACATTAAAATACCTATAGAAGTACCCTAACTACATTTAAATACCTATAGAAGTACCCTAATTACGTTAAAACCCCTATAGAAGTAGCCTAACTACTTAAAAACATCTATAGAAGTACCCTAACTACATTAAAACCCATATAGAGGTAGCCTAACTACATTGAAACACCGGTTGATTTAGCCTAACTACATTAAAACACCTATATAAGTACCCTAACAACGTTAAAACACCTATAGAAGTATCATATCTACTTTAAAACACCTATTTAAGTACCGTAATTACATTAAAACTCGCATAAGTGTACCCTAAATATATATTTAACTATAGAAGTACCCTAACTACATTAAAACATCTATAGAAGTAGCCTAACAACTTTAAAAACACCTATAGAAGTACCCTAACTACTTTAAAACATCTATAGAAGTAGCCTAACTACATTAAAACCAACATAGAAGTAGCATAACTACATTAAAACACCAGTTGATGTAGCATAACTACATTAAAACACCGGTTGATTTAGCCTAACTACATTAAAACACCTATATAAGTACCCTAACAACGTTAAAACACCTATAGAAGTATCATATCTACTTTAAAACACCTATTTAAGTACCGTAATTACATTAAAACTCGCATAAGTGTACCCTAAATACATATTTAACTATAGAAGTACCCTAACTACATTAAAACATCTATAGAAGTAGCCTAACAACTTTAAAAACACCTATAGAAGTACCCTAACTACTTTAAAACATCTATAGAAGTAGCCTAACTACATTAAAACCAACATAGAAGTAGCATAACTACATTAAAACACCAGTTGATTTAGCCTAACTACATTAAAACACCTTTAGAAGTACCCCAACATACATTAAGACCCCTAGAGAAGTACCCAAACTACTTTAAATCACTTATAGAAGCTCCCTAACTACATTAAAACTCATATAGAAGTACCCAAACTATATTAAAACACCTGTAGAAGTACCGTAACTACATTAAAACATGTATAGAAGTACCATAACTACATTAAATCACCTATAGAAGTTCCCTAACTACATTAAAACTCCTATAGAAGAAGCCTAACTACATTAAAACACATTTTGAAGTACAGAAACTACTTTACAACACCTCAAGAAGTAGCCTAACTACTTTAAAACACCTATTGAAGTACACTAACTACATTAAAAATCATATAGAAGTGCCATAATTACTTTAAAACACCTATAGAAGTACCCAAACTATATTAAAACACCTGTAGCTGTACCCTAACTACGTTAAAACCCCCAATGAAGTACACTAACTACATTAAAACCCCTATAGAAGTAGCTACTTTTAAACACCAATAGAAGAATAACTACTTTAAAACACCTGTAGAAGTACACTAACTACATTAAAACACATATGGAAGAACCCAAATTACTTAACACCTATAGAAGTACCCTAACTATATTAAAACACCTCTAGAAGTTCACTAACTATATTAAAACACCTGTAGAAGTAGCATAACTACTTTAAAACATCTATAGAAGTAGCCTAACTACATTAAAACACCTATAGAATTAACCTAACTACATTAAAAAACCTATAGAAGTACCCTAACTATGTTAAAACCTTTATAGAAGTACCCCAACTACATTAAAACCCCTGTAGAAGTACCCTAACTACGTTCAAACACCTATAGAAGTACCGTAACGACATTGAAACATGTATAGAAGTACCCCAACTACATTACAGCCCCTATAGAAGTAGCCTAACAACATTAAAACACATTTAGAAGTACCATAACATACATTAAGACCCCAATAGAAGTACCCTAACTCCATTAAAACTCCTATAGAAGTAGCATAACTAATTATGAAAAAACCTATAGAAGTAGTATAACTACTTTAAAAAACCTATAGAAGTACACTAACTACGTTCAAACCCCTGTAGAAGTGCCCTAATTACTTTAACACCGGTAAAAGTACCCAAACTAAATTAAAAACACCTATAGAAGAACCCTAACTACATTAAAACACCTTTTGAAGGTCCCTAGCTACTTTACAACACCTCAAGAAGTAGCCTAACTACTTTAAAACACCTATAGAAGTAGCATAACTACTTTAAAACACCTATAGACGTTCCCTAACTACATTAAAACACCTATAGAAGAACCCTAACTACATTAAAACACCTATAGAAGTAGAATAACTACTTTAAACCATCTATAGAAGTAGCCTAACTACATTAAAACCCTTATAGAAGTAGCATAACTACATTAAAAAACCTATAGACGTACCCTAACTACGTTAAAACATCTATAGAAGTACCCCAACTACATTAAAGCCCCTATAGAAGTAGCCTAACAACATTAAAACACATTTAGAAGTACCATAACATACATTAAGACCCCAATAGAAGTACCCTAACTCCATTAAAACCCCTAAAGAAGTAGCATAACTAATTTTGAAAAAACCTATAGAAGTAGTATAACTACTTTAAAAAACCTATAGAAGTACACTAACTACGTTAAAACCCCTGTAGAAGTGCCCTAATTACTTTAAAACACCTTTTGAAGTACCCAAACTAAATTAAAACACCTGTAGAAGTACCCTAATTACTTTAAAACACCTATAGAAGAACCCTAACTACATTAAAAAACCTTTTGAAGGTCCCTAGCTACTTTACAACACCTCAAGAAGTACACTAACTACATTAAAAACATATAGAAGTACCCTTATTTCTTTAAAAAACCTGTAGAAGTACTCAAACTATATTAAAACACCTGTAGAAGTACCCTAACTGCTTTAAAACACCTATAGCAGTACCCTAATTATATTAAAACCCCTATAGAAGTAGCATAACTACTTTAAAACACATATAGAAGTAACCTAACTATATTAAAACACCTTTAGAAGTACACTAACTACATTAAAACCCCTAAAAGAACCCTAACTACATTAAGACTCCTATAGAAGTACCCTAACTACATTAAAACCCCTAAAAGAACCCCAACTACAATAAGACTCCTATAGAAGTACCCTAACTACATTAAAACCCGTGTAGAAGTACCCTTACTACGTTAAATCCCCTATAGAAGTAGCCAAACTACATTAAAACCCCTTTAGAATTAGCCTAACTACATTAAAACCCATATAGAAGTAGCATAACTACTTTAAAACACCTGTAGAAGTACACTAACTACATTAAAAAACATATAGAACTGCCCTAATTACTTTAAAACACCTGTAGAAGTACCCAAACTATATTAAAACACCTGTAGAAGTACCCTAACTACGTTAGAACACCTATGGAAGTACCCTAACTACTTTAAAACACCTATAGAAGTTGCCTAACTACTTTAAAACATCTATAGAAGTACCCTAACTACATTAAAACCCATATAGAAGTAGCATGACTACATTAAAACACATATACAAGTACCCTAACTACATTAAAACACCTATAGAAGTAGCATACCTACTTTTAAACACCTATACAAGTACCCTAACTACATTAAAACCACTATAGAAGTAGCATAACTACATTAAAACACCTATATAAGTACCGTAACTACATTAAAACTCGCATAAGTGTACCCTAAATATATATTTTTAAACTATAGAAGTACCCTAACTACATTAAATCACCTATAGGTGTACCCTAACTACATTATAACATCTATAGAAGTAACCTAACAACTTTAAAACACCTATAGAAGTAGCCTGTACTGGACCAAGACCAGTAGAAGTACCATAACTACATCAAAACACCTATATCAGTAGCCTAACTAATTTAAAACACCTAATGACATAGCCTGTACTGTGCCAAGACCAGTAGAAGTACCATAACAACTTTAAAACCCCTATAGAAGTAGCCAAACTATTTTGAAACACATATTGAAGTAGCCTAACTACTTTAAAATACCTATAGAAGTTCCATAACTACTTTAAAACACCTATAGAAGTACCCGAACTACTTTAGAACACCTATTGATGTAGCCTAAGTACTGTCACTGGCACACAAATGTTTGTTATTAAATCTGTGTTCATGGGTACAGATTTCTGTGACAAACAATCGCTAGTAGACACCAAAAGCATCGTTCGTAAAAATATATGTCTGAGTGTTGGAGTGTATCCCTGGCTTTCCGTAAATGTTTAAATGAGGGAATGGTGCCGTCTGCTTTGCTTAATACAAGGAATTTGAAATTATTTATACTTTTACTTTTGATACTTATGTATATTTGAGCAATTACATTTAGTTTTGATACTTAAGTATATTTAGAACCAAATACTTTTAGACTTTTACTCAAGTAGTATTCTACTGGGTGACTTTTACTTTAGCAACTTTCTATTAAGGTATCTATACTTTTACTCAAGTATGACAATTGGGTACTTTATCCACCACTGACTAGAGAGAGGTGTTGCACATTGCTGCAATTGCTCTGCTAATAACTTTTTTTCACTCTAACCAGACCTGTCACTGCATTCTGTTTGAAACCCTCCCCTACTTCTTTTGAGTATTTATATGCTGTGAATAGTAATGGTCTCTACCTGCGCTGCATACTGTCAGACGAATGTTGGACCTTGTTACCATCACCGTTGAGAGAGCGAGAGAGTTCAATTATTCCCTGTCTGGTTTTATTACCTGACCTGTCCGGACACTTTAATCTTCTGTCATTGCAACTGTTTTATCTCCTCAGTTTATCTTAGTCTACTTGTTTTTATTTTCTTTCCTACACAAATATGTACTTATCAATAGACAATGCTTTCTCTCCATGAGTTGACGTGAGGTGACTGTTCATTTCATCCTTATACCTTTATAATTAGCGTTGTGTGGTATGTTGTTTTTACTTAATGGGGCAAAAAGAAGAATGAGGTCTGATGAGCTTGAGGAGGAAAGGTGAAGATAAGAGAAGTCTTTATAGAGATGGGTGAGAGGAGAGACAGAGTGCAAGTGTAGAGTTCATTATAAAGTTATAATATTTAGAGGTGTTTGCTGAATGAGAGCTATGTGTGAATTATTGGAATATCTTGTAATATTATTGTCTTGTTATATTGTTTATTAAAAGAGAGTTTTGTGTCCGAGGGGAGGATTGGACATAGTGGAATGACACTGCCCTCTACTGGTGTTTGGCCCCTGTACAGATCAATCAATCAATCAAATGTATTTATAAAGCCCTTTTTACATTACCCGATGTCACAAAGTGCTGTACAGAAACCCAACCTAAAACCCCAAACAGCAAGCAATGCTGATGTAGAAGCACGGTGGCTGGGGAAAACTCCCTAGAATGGCCAGAACCTAGGAAGAAACCTAGAGAGGAACCAGCCTCTGAGGGGTGGCAAGTCCTCTTCTGGCTGTGCCGGGTGGAGATTATAACAGAACATGGCCAAGATGTTCAAATGTTCATAGATGACCAGCAGGGTAAGATAATAATAATCACAGTAGTTGTAGAGGGTGCAACAGGTCAGCACCTCAGGAGAAATTGTCAGTTGGCTTTTCATAGCCAATCATTCAGAGTTAGAGACTGCAGGTGTGGTAGAGCGAGAGCCCAAAACAGCAGGCCCAGTGAACAGGTCAGGGTTCCATAGCCGCAGGCAGAACAGTTGAAACTGGAGCAGCAGCACAACCAGGTGGACTGGGGAGCAGCAAGGAGTCATCAGGCAAGATGGTCCTCTGAGAGAGTGAGAGTGAGAGTGAGACAGAGAGACAGAGAGACAGAGAGACAGAGAGACAGAGAAAATTAGAAGGAACTTACTTAAATTCACACAGGACACCGGATAAGACATGAGAAATACTCCAGATATAACAGACTGACCCTAGCCCTCCAACACAAACTATTGCAGCATAAATACTGGAGGCTGAGACAGGAGGGGTCGGAAGACACTGTGGCCCTGTCCGACAATACCCCTGGACAGGGCCAAACAGGCAGGATATAATCCCACCTACCTTTCCAAGCACAGCCCCCACACCACTAGAGGGATATCTTCACCCACCATCCTACTACCCTGAGACAAGGCCGAGTATAGCCCCGAAGACCTCCCCCACCCCACGAGCCTGAGGGAGTCGCCAACCCGGACAGGAAGATCACGTCACTG
Organism: Oncorhynchus mykiss; assembly: GCF_057628025.1. Taxonomy (NCBI): domain Eukaryota; kingdom Metazoa; phylum Chordata; class Actinopteri; order Salmoniformes; family Salmonidae; genus Oncorhynchus; species Oncorhynchus mykiss. Next base: position 49,786,355 of record NC_143023.1, on the reverse strand, counting down.
ACTCAACCCACTCAAGTGATGCACCCCTCCTAGGGACCTGCATGGAAGAGCACCAGTAAGCCAGTGAACTGGCTAGACAGAGACAGTTGCTCCAGTGCATTTCTGTTCACTCTCACACCCCTGGGCCAGCCAGACTGCACTCAATCATAGGACCTACTGAAGAGATGAGTCTTCAATAAAGACTTAAAGGTTGAGACCGAGTCCGCGTCTCTCACATTGATTGGCAGACCATTCCATAAAAATTGAGCTCTATGAGAGAAAGCCCTGCCCAGCTGTTTTCTTAGGAATTCTAGGGACTGTAAGGAGGCCTGCGTCTTGTGACCATAGTGCACGTGTAGGTATGTATGGCAGGACCAAATCGAAAAGATATGTAGGACCAAGCCCACGTAATGCTTTGTAGGTTAGAAGTAAAACCTTGAAATCAGGATGCCAGTGTAGAGAGGCTAGCACTGGAGTAATATGATCCAATTTTTTGGTTCTAGTCAAGATTCTAGCAGCCATCTTTCGCACTAACTGAAGTTTATTTAGTGCTTTATCTGGGTAGCAGGAAAGTGGAGCATTGCAGTAATCTAATCTAGAAGTGACAAAAGCATGGACACATTTTTCTGCATAATTTTTGGACAGAAAGTTTCTGATTTTTGCAATGCTACGTAGATGGAAAAAAAATCTGTCCTTGATATGTTTGTTAAAAGAGAGATCAGGGTCGAGAGTAACGCCGAGGTCCTTCAAAGTTTATTTGAGATGACTATACAATCATCAAGATTAATTGTCAGATCCAACAGAAAATATGTTTGTTTCTTGGGACCTAGAACAAGCATCTCTGTTTCAGGGAGGGCAATCTCTGTCTCAGGGAGGGCAATTTTGGGGCTTCACCATGTTATGCAGTGAGAGTTAACATTATTAACAAGAGATAAAATATATAGTGTAAACAATAGTCATCCTAAATCGGAACCTTGAGGAACACCAACATTTACAGTTGATTTGCCAGAAGACAAACCATCCACAGAGACAAACTGATATCTTTCCGACAGATAAGATCTAAACCAGACAAGAACTTGTCCGTGTAGACCAATTTGGGTTTCCAATCTCTCCAAAATAATGTGGTGATCGATGGTATCAAAAGCAGCACTAAGTTCCAGGAGCACGAGGACAGATGCAGAGCCTTGGTCTGATGCCATTAAAAGGTTATTAACCACCTTCACGAGTGCAGTCTCAGTGCTATGATGGGGTATAAAACCAGACTGAACCATTTTGTATACATTATTTGTTTTCAGGAAGACAGTGACAGCTTTTTCAAAACATTTGGAGAGGAGGGGGAGATTCGATATAGGCCGATATTTTTTAAATATTTTGTGGGTCAAGGTTTGGCATTTTCACGATAGCCTTTAATACTGCCACTTTTAGTGAGTGTGGTACACATCCGGTGGATAGCGAGCCGTTTATAATGTTCAACATAGGAGGACCAAGCACAGGAAGCAGCTCTTTCAGTAGTTTAGTTGTAATAGGGTCCAGTATGCAGCTTGAAGGTTTAGAGGCCAAGACTATTTTCATCAATGTGTCAATAAATATAGTATTAAAAAACGTTGAGTGTCTCCCTTGATCCTAGGTCCTGGCAGTGTTGTGCAGATTCAGGACAACTGAGCTTTGGAGAAATATGCAGATTTCAAGAGGAGTCCCAAATTTTATTTCTAATGATCATTAACTTTTCTTTAAAGAAGATCATGAATTTATCACTGCTGAAGTGAAAGCCATCCTATCTAGGAATCTTTGGGTTGTCCGAGAATATATAGCACGGCTTTTGATGATCCTTGGTTGGGGTCTGAGCAGATTATTTGTTGCGATTGCAAGAGTAATAAAATGGTGGTCCGATAGTCCAGGATTATGAGGAAAAACATGAAGATCCACAATATTTATTCCACGGGGCAAAACTAGGTCCAGAGTATGACTGTGGCAGTGAGTAGGTTTGTAGACATGTTGGACAAAACCCAGTGAGTCGATGGGCTCCGAAAGCCTTTTGGAGTGGGTCTGTGGACTTTTCCATGTGAATATTAAAGTCACCGAAAATGTGAATGTTATCTGCCATGACTACAAGGTCCAATAGGAATTCAGGAAACTCAGTGAGGAACGCTGTATATGGCCCAGGAGACCTGTAAACAGTGATATAAAAAGTTATTGATTAGGCTGCACATAATTCATCACTAGAAGCTCAAAAGACAAAAATGCAGTCATTTTTTTTTGTAAATTGAAATGTTCTATCGTAAATGTTAGCAACACCTCCGCGGGATGTGCGGGGGAAATGGTCACTAGTGTAGCCAGGAGGAAAGGCCTCATTTAACACAGTAAATTCATCAGGCTTAAGCCATGTTTCCGTCAGGCCAATCACATCAAGATTATGATCAGTGATTAGTTAATTGACTATAACTGACTTGGAAGTGAGGGATCTTACATTAAGTAGCCCTATTTTGAGATGTGAGATATCACAATCTCTTTCAATAATGACAGGAATGGAGGTCTTTTTTCCAGAGATTGCTAAAGCGAACACCGCCCCGTTTAGTTTTACCCAACCTAGATCGAGGCACAGACACGATCTCAATGGTGATAGTTGAGCTGACTACACTGACTGTGCTAGTGGCAGACTCCACTAAGCTGGCAGGCTGGCTAACAGCCTGCTGCCTGGCCTGCACCGTGCACAGGCTTGGTCCTGTTTGTGGGTGAGTCCCAGAAAGAGGGCCAATTATCTACAAATTCTATATTTTGGGAGGGGCAGAAAACAATTTAAACCAGTGATTCAGTTGTGAGACTCTGCTGTAGAGCTCATCACTCCCCGTAACTGGGAGGGGGCCAGAGACAATTACTCGATGCCGACACATAATTCTAGCTGATTTACACGCTGAAGCCATGTTGCACTTGGTGACCTCTGACTGTTTCATCCTAACATCGTTGGTACCGACGTGGATAACAATATCCCTATGCTCTCTACACTCTACAGTTTTAACCTTAGCCAGCACCATCTTCAGATTATTACAGTGTATGATACACTTAAATTACCCTTGCCTAACGATTGCGTCTGAAGCTGGGTTTGCAGCACGGCTATCCTCGCCATAAGGTGATCGTTCTCCTGTATATTATGAGTACAGCAACTGCAATTAGATGGCATAATGTTAATGTTAATACTTAGCTTCGGCTGTTGGAGATCGTGTAGAACCATAAAGCATCCTGGGTGAAAAAGTTGAATGAAAAAAGTAGAGCGAGGGAAAAATACAACATAAAATGGTAATTAAAAAGTAAAAACTGAAGTTGGCAGGTAGCAGAGAAACGTTAGCAACAAACCGCACAGCAGCACAAAAACAAGTCTTAAAGTTGTGACCGGAATGAGGAGAGAGACGGGGAGGGGGAGACGGGTAGGAGAGAGAGACTGGCAGGGAGATGGGGATAGAGAGAGACGGGAGGGAGGGAGGGAGAGAGAGAGACGGGAGGGAGAGAAACAGGGAGGGGGAGAAACAAGGAGAGGGAGACCGGGAGGGATGGAGAGAGATGGGGAGGCAGAGAAAAAGTTTGAAGTTTTAGCTTAGTGACCTTTCTTTTTCTGCATATTGCATTCCTTCTCTAAATTGATTATAATGTTATGAGTTCAAACACCTCTGTCTGTTTGGCACACAAAGACGCTGACACTCACAAACTGCTAGACATACTCACAAACACACAGAATCACACTTACCCCTGTGTCTGATGAGGGAGAGAGTTTTGTCTGGTGCCATAGCAACCAATGCGGATATTCATCAGGAGGAAAGAGAAAGAGAGAGAAAAAGGAATTGGCAACGACAGAATGACAGGATCCTAATGAGATAGAGAGGTGAGGGAGAAACAGAGAGACAGACTCAAAGACACACACACACACGAACGAGATGAAATGAAGAAATTGAGGGCATTTCAGGACACAGAGAAAGAGTGATAGAGCAAACGAGAGAGGGGCAGAGAGAGAGGGGGAGAGAGGCAGAAAAAGAGAAAGAGAGAGAGAGAGGGTAGACCGAAGAGGATGAGCAAACACAGAGATGAGAGCGACAGCGACAAAGGGAGGAAGGGAGGGAAAGAAACAGAGAGAGATGGAGAGGCTGCTCAGTCTCTCCTAGACACAGATTGTTTTTCCGTCCTCATGACTGTGCTGTTCAGTAAACTACAGGCTACTGTGAACTCAGACACTGCAGTATTAGTCTCACTCAGGCCTCGTTGTCCACCATGACTGGGGGGTCTACTGCACCCTAATATACTGTACCTCTAGCCCCGCTATTAGACTAGGGTAGGGTCTGACAATCAGACACTGCAGCAGCACTCTGTGTGCTTCACCCAGACCAGGTTCCATTTTCATAGAGTGTCTCAGAGTATGAGTGCTGATCTAGGATCTGGTCCCCCTGTCCATATAATCTTGTTTATTATAATCTGAAAGGGATTCCTGATCTCACATGTATATATCCTACATGCATCTATTGTAGTCTATCCATGAGAGACTAACACTACATCAACTGCACAACGTGGTCTGAGCAGTAATCTAAACCAGCTAGCCTTGCAACAAACAGACATGATACTATAGATATGCTTATCGTTGTGTTATTCTTGATTATGTAGTCCTATGCTTGAATCTGTTCTTCTGATTGTGTAAAAATTCCCCTCTGGACCACCCTGTATCACCCATGGAATTATATATTACAACTCTAGAATTGACATTGGGGTCCTAGTAACATACATGAAAATCCATCCATCTGGTCAAGGAAGTCTTTATAGAGAAGGGAGGGAGGAGACGTTTGAGTGCAGGTGAAGAGTTCATTCTAAAGTTATGATATTTAGAGGTGTTTGCTGAATGAGAGCTATATGTGATCTTTTGGAATATTTTAAATGAGAGCTATATGTCCGAGGGGAGGATCGGACATAGTGAAAAGACACTGCCCTCTACTGGAGTTTGGCCCCTGAACATGTGAGAGCAGCGAGATGGGGAGGGGGAGAGGCAAAGAGACAGGGGAAAAAGAGGGAGGCTGGCAGGGAGATGGGAGATAGACATAAAATGTGACTCACCACCTGGATTGGGTCTTATGTAGCAAAATGTGAAATGGTGTTTTTTACATTGGATAAAAGTAGAGACTCCGAGGGACAAAATGGTATGACATACACTGCATTTTTGAGGAACTATGGGAAAGTTATTCTGCTTTGAAAGTTGATCAACTTGTAAACTCACTTTGGAGAAAATGGCCTTTGATTGTTTTGGTATCTAGTGAAGAGCTCCTCTTTATCTAAACCCATTCAGCAACGTTCACACCCTTTTAAGCTTTAGTTCCACCCATCTCGTTTCGCTCTCAGAGCGTTCAGAGTGCCAGTGATTTGTTTACCTATGGATAACATGAAAACAGCCTAACCAGCTCTACTGACAACAATTTCATTACACTTTTTTTGGAGATGTCTACTGACACCGGTTGTATACTTTAGCTTAAGACATGTAGCTAGCTAGGTAAACAATGAACCTAGCTTAGTAAACTACGTGTAAGATCACACACGTCACGTAACGTTAGCTAACGAAACAGCCAGCTAATGTTAGCTAGTTAAACAACAGTGAACGTAGCGCCAAATCATTTCGTTACTGCCCTGCATGAATCTGCTGGGAGCTAACCAAACATGTTTAATGATAGCTAGCTAACATTAGGCTCTAACAGGTAAAGAAAACGGCTCTGGGATACAAATAATAACGTCATACACGTAACTTTAGCTAGGGAGCCAGCCAGCTAACACTTGAGCTTGAAATGAAACCACTCTGTCAAAATTAGAAAAGTGTAATATCTGAATATGTAGCTAGCTAGACTATCTTCATCGATCTTCATGCATGATGGTGCGTCTCCATCCTCACGGATGCCATGCCACGGATGCCCTTAGTTTGAAGATGTAATCCGGAGACAGTTGTTCTCTCTATCTCTTTAGCTATCATAGCTATTTAGCTTCTCTGGTTCCACTGATTGCAAAACTTGATCCTCCAGAAAGTGGAGAGCAACAAGTATGCAGCTCCACTAGCCTTTTATGGAGGTGGTCCCTGTACAGGGACCGCTCAGCGGAAATTTCAGAGCGCCACCTATAGTACTTTACTTAGTACTCGTTAAATCTCAAACTTTCATTAAAACACACATGCAAGGTACTGAATTAAAGCTACACTCGTTGTGAATCTAGCCACCAAGTCAGATTTGTAAAATGCTTTTCGGTGAAAGCATGAGAAGCTATTATCTGATAGCATGCACCCCCCAAAATACCAGCACGACACGTAAACAACAGATTTTGCGGTAGCCAGCGCTACCCAAAACGCAGAAATAAAATATAAAACATTCATTACCTTGGACAAGCTTCTTTGTTGGCACTCCTATATGTCCCATAAACATCACAATTGGGTCTTTTTCCCGATTAAATCCGTCATTGTATACCCAAAATGTTATTTGCTGAAGGCCAGTCTGATGCTGCAAAAAGTCCATTTACAAGACGCAACGTCACTTTTTAAAATGACAAAAGTTGCCTATAAACTTTTACAAATCACTTCAAACGACGTTTCTAAACCAACTTTAGGTATTAATAAACGTTAATTATGTATCAAATTGATCACGGGGCGATCTGTATTCGATAGCAGCAAGTCTGGAAAACATCGTCCATTTTTTCAGTTTCACAACATACTGTGGTGCGCCAGAAGAAGGGAGGGGTCTATTCGTGTTGTAACCAAGGATAAATGATTCTGATGATATTGATAGCAATGGTGACATCGTGTGGAAGCTCTAGGCGTTTACAGGGGGTTCGCATATATTTTCTCTCGTCTTAAACAAATCATTGAATGGCGGACAAATATTTTTGTTTTTGGTAAACAGTTTTACCAGGGATTTTTACTCCTAAACACGTTCTGTTATAGCCACAGACCCGATTTAACCAGTTTTAGAAACTTCAGAGTGTTTTCTATCCACACATACTATCATATGCATACACTATATTCCTGGCATGAGTAGCAGGACTTTGAAATGTTGCGCGATTTTTAACAAAAAGCTGCGAAAATTCGCATCATCCATAACAGGCTAGACAATGCATAAAAAAAGCTGCATTCAACAGGATTACCAACACAGACTGACCAGCTCAAATAGACAGAAGCCTTCTATAGACCAATCCGAACTCTTGTCTCGGCACGTCCAGCAAACCCTCATTATCTCAGCCAATCATGGCTAGTGGGAATGTTGCTGAATTTTTCTGTGGCTTAACCAATAAGGCTCATAATTGAACAATTTTATTCGTATTTACAGATGGCAGATGGCAAAGTTCATGTGTTCCAGAAGGCATTTCTGCAAAAAAAAAACACATTTTGATAAAACTGTTTTTTTTATGTTCAAATGGCTCTCCTTCGAAGTCGTGACTTGCGACATATGCCTAGTTTCCTGAAACGGGTCACACATACTGTGTTAAACAATGAATCTTCACAGTATATTTAGCTAGCTAGCCAGGCAGTTTTAGTGAAATTAGTCCTTGTAATTTGTTTTCATTACCCACATCGACACTACCCCTATCAGAAGACACTACTCAGACAACACCTAGTGTAGCCTCTAACCTCCCCACTTTGTCTTGTGCTCTGTAGGTGGCTGAGTCAACGTTTGTCTTATTAATGATGACACGGAGATGGTCTTTATGGTAAGTGTTCTCTCTGTTTTTCCTTACAGGCTGTGTGTATTGTAATTAGGGTTACAAAAGGAGGGTATATTACAGGAAAATGTCAAAGATTACCAGTAAACTACCAGAATTGTGGTAACTTTCAAGAATTTTCTGGGATTTATCACAAGACATCTAGTGATCTTTTTGGGTACTTCAGATTATCACAGGTGTCTGTAATTAACTCTGGCCCTCTATGTGGCCTTATTCCATGCATAATATATAAAATAATACAATAAAAATACACAAGGAATAGATTAACAAAGTTGTAAAACGTTATCTGAAATATAACCCATCACTTAGTGAATGTCATTGCTGTTTAATGAGGGCTTCAGCATGAAATATCCTATATATTTGTATACACTTTTTTTAATGGTTATGTCAGTATGTCTTTTTTTGTAAATGTTCTGATGCCAAACTGATGGCAGTTGTGAAAAAAGTCAAGAGTTTGAAGAGTTACAGAGTTCATTGAAAAGAATGCCATTGTTGATTGGATGATTTTCTCATTAATGATGCTATTTTATTTTTCAACCGCATGGTCCATCCACTAGAAACTCATGGACAATATGGACACTGTTGGGGAATAATCATAATTAGTTGGGTAACATAGATAAGGTGTTTTATATTCATTATATGCTTGTGAGTTACTTCTCATCAGAATGTTTATTTTTGTATAATACTGTTCGCCATTTGCAGTCATCTCTAAAGTTACTTGGGCCGCAGAGAGGGGAGAGGTCAAGCGTGTATCTCTGTGTCTCTGTGATCTTGTCAAGGAGGGGGCATTTGATATGCCTGTTGATTGGTTTTGTTTTATGGTTCTGAGAGCGAGAAAATAACAGTTTAGGAGACAAAGCTGAACGATAATTTATAGCCAATGCTGTCTGGCTATGTGTGTCTTTGCTATAAAGGATCTCAGTTGCAATGTGTAAGGACTCTCAGAGAATTCATTTATAGACACTGAATTGATCTGAGAGTCACAGGGTTGTGATGGAGCTCATATAATTAAAGATGGACTTTATAACTCTGACTTGTGTGTGGTTTGCTCTCATGATTTCCACGACAACACATATACAATATACAAAAATAAATAGTTTATATAAATCAAAATATTTGTTTAAGCTATTGAAATATAAAATTCCGATTCTATTGTAAGATTGCCAAAGATTAATTACCAAAATGAACGCAAATTCCAGTAACTTGAACGTAAATTTCCACTGGTATTGCAACCCTAATTGTTCCCTAACAATTCTGGTCTGCAGGTGGCAGTCACACCCCCAATTCCTGCAGCTGTGACTTGTTTTAGTCTGTGTTGCATTCAGCACAACCAGCAGGTGTTGAACAATATCTCATCAGTTTCTATATCCCCCCATCCCTACTCTACACATGATGCAGCATAATGTTGGATGCGCGAGACAAATGGCAAATGAAATAACAAATGGCAAAAGGGAGTGGTTTTATGGCACACACATGCATACGTACATTCAGGTGCTCTGAATCATGCCAACCCTCTTCAGTCAGACAACCAAGGCTCTGAGTCACCTCACCATACAGGCCACACTGCAGCGTCAGAAGTATGTGTCTGTATGTGTGTATGTGTGCATTCGTAAAGCATTCAGACCCCTTCCCCTTTTCCACATTTTGTTACTTTACAGCCTTATTCAAAAATTGACTAAATACAAAAAATGTTCCTCAATCTACACACAACACCCCATAATGACAACGTGAAAACAGGTTTGTACAAATTTATAAAAAAGTTAACACAGAAATACCTTATTTACATAAGTATTATTGCCATGAGACTCGAAATTGAGCTCAGGTGATTTGGAAAGGCACACACCTGTCTATATAAGGTCCCACAGTTGACAGTGCATGTCAGAGCAAAAACCAATCAATGAGGTCAAAGGAATTGTCCATTCAGCATTGAAAGTCCCCAAGACCACAGTGGCCTTCATCATTCTTAATTGTAAGAATTTTGTAACCACCAAGACTCTTCCTAGAGCTGGCTGCCCGACCAAATTGGGGAGAAGTGCATTGGTCAGGGAGGTGACCAAGAACCCGATGGTCACTCTGACAAAGCTCCAGAGTTCCTGTGGAGATGGGAGAACCTTTCAGAAGGACAACCATCTCTGCAGCACTCCGCCAATCAGGCCTTTATGGTGGAGTGGCCAGACAGAAGCCACTCCTCAGTAAAAGGAACATGACAGCTCGCCTGGAGTTTGCCTAAAGGCTACTAAAGGACTCTCAGACCATGAGGAACAAGATCTTCTGGTCTGATGAAACTAATATTTAACTCTTTGGCCTGAATGCCAAGAGTCAGGAAACTTGGCACCATCCCTATGGTGAAGCATGTTGGTGGCAGCATCATTCTGTGGGGTTGTTCTTCAGCGGCAGGGACTGAGAGACTAGTCAGGGTTGAGGGAAAGATGAAGGGACAAAATGCAGAGAGATCCTTGATGAAAACCTGCTCCAGAGCGCTCAGGACCCCAAACTGGGGTGAAGGTTCACCTTCCAACAGGACAATGACCCTAAGCACACAGCCAACGCAGGATTGGTTTCAGGACAAAACAAATGAAATCAAAGTTGATTTTGTCACGTGCGCCGAATACAACAGGTGTAGACCTTACAGTGAAATGCTTACTTACAGGCTAACCAATAGTGCAAAAAGGTTATAGGTGAACAATAGGTAAGTAAAGAAATAAAACAAAGGTAAAGAGACATGCCATATACAGTAGTGAGGCAATAAAAGTAGCGAGGCTACATACAGACACCGGTTAGTCAGGCTGATTGAGGTAGAATGTACATGTAGATATGGTTAAAGTGACTATAAATATACGATGAACAGAGAGTAGCAGTAGCGTAAAAGAGGGGTTGGCGGGTGGTGGGTGCTGGGACACAATGCAGATAGCCCAGTTAGCCAATGTGCGGAGAACTGGTTGGTCGGCCCAATTGAGGTAGTATGTACATGAATGTATAATTAAAATGACTATGCATATGTAATAAACTGAGATTAGGAGGAGCGTAAAAAAGAGGGGTTGGGGGGCACACAATGCAAATAGTCCGGGTAGCCATTTGATTACCTGTTCAGGAGTCTTGTGGCTTGGAGGTAAAAACTGTTGAGAAGCCTTTTTGTCCTAGACTTGGCACTCCGGTACCTCTTGCCATGCGGTAGTAAAGAGAACAGTCTATGGCTGGGGTGGCTGGGGTCTTTGACCATTTTTAGGGCCTCCCTCAGACACCGCCTGGTGTAGAGGTCTTGGATGGCAGGCAGCTTAGCTCCAGTGATGTACTGGGCTGTACGCACTACCCTCTGTAGTGCCTTGTGGACAGAGGCCGAGCAATTGCCATATCAGGCAGTGATGCAACCAGCCAGGATGGTTTCGATGTTGCAGCTGTAGAACCTCTTGAGGATCTCAGGACCCATGCCAAATCTTTTTAGTTTCCTGGGGGGGAATAGGTTTTGTAGTGCCCTCTTCACGACTGTCTTGGTGTGTTTGGACCGTTCTAGTTTGTTGGTGATGTGGACACCAAGGAACTTGAAGCTCTCAACCTGCTCCACTACAGCCCCGTCGATGAGAATTAGGGCATGCTCAGTCCTCCTTTTCCTGTAGTCCACAATCATCTCCTTGGTCTTGGCTACGTTGAGGGATAGGTTGTTATTCTGGCACCACACGGCCAGGTCTCTGACCTCCTCCCTATATGCTGTCTCGTCGTTGTCTGTGATCAGGCCTACCACTGTTGTGTCGTCTGCAAACTTAATGATGGTGTTGGAGTCATGCCTGGCCATGCAGTTGTGGGTGTACAGGAAGTACAGGAGGGGACTGAGCACGCACCCCTGTGGAGCTCCAGTGTTGAGGATCAGCGTGGCAGATGTGTTGCTACCTACCCTCACCACCTGGGGGCGGCCCGTCAGGAAGTCCAGGATCCAGTTTCAGAGGGAGGTGTTTAGTCCCAGGATCCTTAGCTTAGTGATGAGCTTTGAGGGTACAATGGTGTTGAACACTGAGATGTAGTCAATGAATAGCATTTTCACATAAGTGTTCCTTTTGTCTCTGAATGTCTTTAAGTGGCCCAGCCAGAGTCCGGACTTGAACCAGAGACCTGGAAATAGCTGTGCAGTGATGCTCTCCATTAAACCTGACAGAGCTTGAGAGGATATGCAGAGAAGAATGGGAGAAACTCCCCAAATACAGGTGTGTCAAGCTTATAGAGTCATACCCAAGAAGACTCGAGGTTGTAATCACTGCCAACAGTGCTTCAACAAAGTACCGATTAGAGGGTCTGAAAACTTATTTTAATGTCATATTATTATACATTTTTTTTTAAATGGCTAAATATTATAAAATCTGTTTTTGCTTTGTCATTATGGGATATTGTGTGTAGATTTATGGAAAAAACAATTTAATCAATTTCAGAATAATAAAGTAACAAAATGTGGAAAAACCAAGAAGCCTGAATACTTCCCAAATGCACTGTATGTGTGTGTGTGTGTGTGTGTGTGTGTGTGCCAAAGATGATGGAACACAGCACCCCTCAGTGATACTTACCTTCTGAAGAATGAACAGAGCCTCAAATTTAGATGTGTCTCAAAATGATGACAAAATATGCACAAGTCACTAAAAACAATGTCGGCTCTGAGGGTTAGATGGAGTGAAGATTTCATGAGACAGATCATGACTCAGACGTATAAAACCACCACTCTCCTCCTCCCCCTTCCTCCTCTTGGCTATGTCAGACCTCAATTGAAGTTAATGTGGGACTGGGAGGGTCTGAACCAGAGCAATGGTTGGGCCTGTCCTGCCCTGCTGCCTGGAGCTCACCTTCTCTGGTACAGACAGAGGGGCACAGCCCCACCTCGTCAACCAGCCTGCCCTCCCGCACACCCTGCCAGCCAGACCAGCCCTCCCCAAACAGGGAGGACAGCAGCAGCCAATAGCACCTCTCAGCCAGCCAGTGTTAGAGTGGTTCGAGACAGGCATTCAGCCAATCAGATTGCACTGCAGCAAGGAATGCAGCGGCACTAACAAACAAACAGAGAGAGAGAGGGAGCGATAGAGAAAGAACAAATGATGATAGAACGAAAGAGAAAACACATCACACAGACAAAGAAAAACTCCGGTAAAATATGTCGCTGACCTTTTCATGAAATGCTTACTTACAAGCCCCTAACCAACAATTCAATCTTAATAAAATAGAGTTAAGAAAATATTGATGAAATAAACTCAAGTTTAAAAAAAGTAACACAATAAAATAACAATAACGAGGCTTTTAACAAGGGGCACCGGTACCGAGTCAGTGTGCGGGGGTACAGGTTAGTAATTTAGGTAATTTGTACATGTATGTAGGGATTATGTGACTTTGCCCCATGGCAAAATGTATTTAATCTATTTTAGATTAAGGCTGTAACGTAACAAAATGTGGAAAAAGTGAAGGGGTCTGAATTATTTACAAATGCACTGTATATGTATGATCTGGGCCGATTCCGGCTGAGAGTCGGGGCACTCGGCTGAGAGTCAGACTCGGCCGACATCATGTGGCCTGAGTCAGGGCCGCCTTCAGCAGTATTACTTATGGCTCGGATGTGGGGATTGAGCTCAGGGCGATTCAAGTGTGAGTTATCTGTCCCAGATGTATTACTTGGGGCACGGGCAGATTGGGGCTACTCTCTGGCAGATGATTACACAGGCTTTATATAATTAACATTTCATATTTTATTTTTCCAGATTTTCCTCATTGTTTCTGTGAACAAAAAATAAATGTAACATTTCAATGAAATTCTTTAAGAGTCCCGTGTAGTATTTTAGTATTTTTATACTTTGTGCAATGCAATTGATAAGCATGAAAAACTTTGTGGATGGAAACTCACGAGTGGCGCGGCGGTCTAAGACACTGCATCACAGTACAAACTGCGGTTCTACAGATGCTGGTTCGAGACCCGTGCCGGCTGCGACCAGGAGACACGTGAGGCGACGCACAATTGGCCCAGGGTCATCCAAGTTAGGGGAGGGTTTGGCCGGTCGGGATGTCCTTGTCCCATCACGCTGTAGTGACTCCTGTGGCGGGCCAGGCGCATGCACACGGCCAGGTGTATGGTGTTTCCTCCATCACAATTTTTTTTTTGTGGATGGGTATAATTTGTATGTATAAAATGTATAATAGTAATATTTAAAATGACTAAATTGGGTCATTTCATATACATTTATTTAAATATGCATCGGGCCGCATCTGGGGGGATTCTGGTCAGATGCCGTCAGTGTCGGCTGATATGTACAGAATCGAATGACTGCCCAGAATCGGCCCGAGTACATCGGCTCGTTTCTGGTACACTGAAACGAGCCGATGTACTCGGGCCGATTCTGGGCAGTCATTCATTTTGATTGCGGGCCGAGTAAATCAAGTCCGACACCCGATTTCGGGCCAATTCTATCAGTTCTGGCCCCCTGGAAGAGGGCCGATTCCTCATTGCTGGCTGGGTAGCTAATACTGACGATCAAGGGAAGAATAGACTTGTGTAGCTAGATACTATTGCTAGGAAACTAGAGAGTGGCTAGGTTTCAGTTTTGCGTCACAGCTCGGTCCATGGAACATATAGATTTCCAATGAGGACATGTTGCATTTCTCACTTTGAGTTAGACAAAATTGGGATTACAGATCATACAGTCTATCTTTTTCAGTTTCTCCTTCAACAAAAAAATGAACTATTAGCCTGTTAGCCCTCGTGTAATTTAGTTAGCTTAGCTTCATTCTTTTTAATTACATTCACAACTCCTTTCTCGCATATTCAAGCGGTCACTGTTTACAATTTTTAAATCCTCATCGATCTACACACAATACCCCATAATGACAAAGCGAAAACATGTTTTTAGACATTTTTGCAAATGTATTAAACATTTTAAACAGAAATACCTTATGTATATAAGTATTCAGGCCCTTTGCAAAGTCTGTAGAATTTCAGAAGTCCCCTACACATTCAGTACCTATAATACATCTGCACTGCTATATTAATTCTAAATTAATCTGACTATTCTCTCATTTATTTAATTTAATTTACTTTCAGCAATTTGAGTTTGGGTTTCAGTATAGTTGTCTAATGTTGGTTGGGCAAATTATTCTGTTTTTACGTTACTCCTGAATCACTGAAAAACAGAAAGGAAAACGCTGCACACTGCTGCTCATGCTCCCAGGTAATATTTATTTATAATAAGGTTTTGACCCTTAGGTCTTCATCAGGCATTCATATCCCAGGTGGGGGTGGAAGGTCCTATACATAGGGGCAGTACTCAGTGACATCACTTCCTGAAACAGGAGGTCAAAAATGTATGTAACATCGGTTCACAATATTAACATTCAATGTATCAACATACGGTATATGATCATACACAAGGAATGTGATCAATATACATACACATGCAGTATTCAATTAGGATAAAAACAACACCACAATTTGGACATTTTGAAACTATAAAAACGGTTTCAAGTCAAACTCCTTGTAAGGCCAAGAGGAGACAGTGTGTTGAGCCTGTGGATCCAGTCTCCTCTTGGCCTTGACAAGGAGTTTGACTTGAAACCGTTTTATAGTTTAAAAATGTCCAAATTGTTTTTTTGTTGTTGTTCTAATTGAATACTGTATGTGTGTCTATTACTGTAAATACTGATCACATTCCTTGTGTATGATCATATATGTTGATACATTGAATGTTAATATTGTGAACCTATGCTATACATTGGTTCATACAGTGACATTCTAGATGATTATGTGCTTCCAACTTTGTGGCAACACCAAGCAATGCTTCTGTAGGTCTGTGATTCCTCTCGTGACCAACCTGCCTTCGGTACTTCTCCTTCATGTCACTTCTCTCTCTGACACCGTGGTACTGTACTTGTACTCCTCAGTCTGGCCTTCATCGTTCTTCAGTGAGACAAGGTGTTCATCTGAGGCAGGCCTCTCCAGTAGAACGCTGAGGGGGGAGAGAGGAATAGATGGGAAGGAGAGAAAATTGACATGGTCTTATCATTAAAAAGTCTGTGTACAAATAAAGGTATTCTGGTTGGAAATGGAGTGCTTGTAAAGGAAAATAATGCATTATTAAACCTTCTAAAAAATAAATTGAGGCGCCATTAAGAAATTGAGGGGAGGATACTCACGTGTAAAGATGACCCCGTATGTCTCCTTGCTCAACATCTCAATGGCATCCCAGCCATTAGCCAAACCGAGAGAGATACAAGGGAAAGGTATTTTGTGTGTGTTTCAGTGTGTGTTTAACTGTGTCTGTCTAGAAGAAAAAAAGTGGCAAACTACAAAGCAAGCTAGATTTACTCAGTCTTTTATGAAGCTAACCAGCTTCACTTAGCTTCACATTCCAGGTCAGGATTAATCCGTACTATGACACTGGATATTGCTTGCATGCCTGCTAGTCGGTAGCTGTAGCAGGCTTGTAACTGCGTTTGCATTACGCACATGGCTAGTTGAACGCCGAACTCTTCATTGAGACGACGCAGAAACAATCCATGGGTGAGTCGATGCCACATTTTCATTTGTTCCGAAATCAAAATGAAAGAAAAGTAGTCTTGCAGATCCAGCCGGCTATGGTGTGAAAGAGACTTTTAGAAGTGCCGTTGTTAGCAGTTGATGCTATAACACAGACCCCAAAGCAAATCAGGGGGATAAAAATATATTTATTCAAAAGACAAATCATAGTTGTTATGCTGGAAAGTAGATGGCAGATGTGTATTCTTACATATCCTCAGTCTTTTCTCCACTTAACAAAGAGACAGGGTGTAGTTTATGCCCAAGCCTAGCCTGTGGTTGACCGATTAGAATTCCTTGCAATAAAATTGGGACAATGGCCAAATACCAAGTATCCCGTTTTAGGCTCAATGTATAGACAATTGTGACCAACGAGAACTTGTAGCTATGAGTCCCGGACTGAAATTCCTACACAGGTCCTAAACAGATGTTGATCTGAAAAACACTAGTTCCATTGCTCTGTAGCCCTCTTGACCTCTAGTCCTCTACGTGTATTTATCTTAGAATATTCTTACACCGTCTTTATCTTATTATTTATCATTACTGTAATCTTTGGTGTGCTTATCAATGCACAAACACCTTTTCCCACTCCTATCTGTGGAACAGCTTGTTGCTTTGTGACCATAGCCACATAATCTATAGAAGGGTTTTGGAAAAACTAACTCTGGCAATTTACCTGATAAACTCATGGGTACACTAGCAATGGCTGCCAGCCTTTACTTGAATGGGAACTGCCATCTATGGATTATATGTCTATGGTTGGTTTCGGCCGTCAGTTTACCTTTTTGCATATTTCAAAAAACAATCGTTACGACAAATGTACAGTCTGGTGTCAGAGTCGATTTCTCAATCTGCTCTTCGGAGATGCATGAAATCAGAAAAAAAAACTCCTGGTAACTCTGACCGATTCTACCTTTCCTAATGAATAATTTATCATCTTTGTGACCTCAAATGTATCTCCCAAAGTATACATCATTATCACCGCACTACAACAACAAACTGATGATCAGTTACAACTTTGGCTATTGTTGCTCTATTTTACATTGCCACAGTCTTCCATTCACTCTGGCCAAGCTTGCTCAACAGGCCATCAGTATCAACCAACACTTCTGCTTCCATCATGATTCCGTCCAGCTGTTGCTTCTCCAACCATTTCTCCAAACACTCCATCGCGACATCCTCTACTCGCCGACATTCCGCTCCCAAAATAGTGGTTTGAACTACGGCTGTGGTCATTACATTTTGTCAGCAGGTGATTGTCAAGCAAATAACTGCCGGTCTCACGGTAATTGACTGTTAACTAACAAACACATTTAGCATCTCCTGGTTTTCACGCATAGCCTACAAGCCACCGTTGCAGACCTTTGGAACATCTACATTTTAAAAAGTTGAATAAATCCATTTAACATAGCCTAAACCATCACCATGTATCCATTATTTATTTTAGACAAGTGTAAAGAAACATGATATGAAGAAAATGCAGTCTTTCAGAAGAACAGAATAGCACACACTGAGTTGTCCTTATGTTAGGTCCTGATCTGGCTACGGCATGTGGCTGTGGACGTCACTAGTTCATTTAGCAGACCGGATTTGCTTAGAATTATTTCATAGTATAAAGAATACAAATGAAAATAGCTGAATAAAAACAGTTGTTTTGACCTGAATATAATAATTATAATTCCCTTCTCCCGGCTGCCAATCACTGTGCTTCCGAAGCACCTCTCACTCACATGGCTCTCTCAGATAATATCTTAATTCTTATTAGCCAATGCCCATCACGTGATAAGGTCCTTCTCACAGGCATCTCAGCTCCAAAGTAAGCTACAAGTGAAGATAGACACATCAGGGAAACAACTGCGGGCGTCCTTCTTATGGAATTTCCGAGGTGCATATTGAAGATGTTTGAAAAACTGTTCACATTTCCTTTCCTCAGACAACAAGATGAGCCTAATCAACAGCAAAAGCACTAACCTATGGCAATCTACTATTCCCCATACTACAAAAGTTCTATCCTTCTGTGTGAGAAATAAATATTCCAAACATAGCTGTGGGATGCAATAGATTTCAAATTAATACAACCACTTGCATCAAAAACATTTTAACAAGTGATAGGCAAATATTGTCACCCATCAGACTATTCTTAATTAAATATTGTCTTTACATATTCTAAATAATATAGGCCTGTGTGTGAAATTAGTTTTGATTTAAAATGGACCATTGTCGTGCAACTTTCGGAACAGGGGGAAAAAAAATACATATCTTCTAAGCCTGTTTCTGGTCTCAGGTTCAGGAATAACTGAAAAAGCATAACATTATTTTAAAATTGACCTTAGAAATAGCATTTTTGGGAGATTTGAAAATACCTAGTTAGTCAATCACTAATACTCTCAGTAAAAGTATTTATCTTCAACTCGTAATCTGTGGATTCTATTCGATTAGATAGATTCAAATTGTTTGTTAAACATCAGAGCATAGTTGAAAGATATATGGAGCGTAGAAATCATTAAGACGGTGGACAGCGGAGATAGGTGGAATGGCCTGAGGGAAACCGAGGGTTGGGATGTGGAACTGGGAGCGTTGGGCCGGTGGCCAAGAGGTCTCCGATTTGGGTCCCCGAGTCAACTGGGTCGGGGATCTGTCTAGGGGCCGTTGGGCGGGGAGCTTGACCCTGGTTGCTCCTGTGTGTTGCTCTGGATGGGAGCGTCTGTAGATGACTGGAATGTAATATAAATGTTGAGCAGCTTCACTGAAGGTAGATTGTGTGTTTTAAAATAAAAAAAAACACATAACTTACCCGGCCCCATACCCCAAATCCCTTCCAATATCACTGCCACTCAATGTGCGGGCATCTGCCGTAACATGACAGCTAAGCTGTCAAATAATAGGAAAATTAGACAATAGCCTATGAATTTCGATACCTAGCAAACATTAAAAACCATGACCTGAGCCCAATAGATAAACACAAATTACTCTAATATCGTTTATGGTGGCTAGTTGGCTGGTTGTCTGTATGGCTAGCTAGTGAAAGTGACATCTGGGGTTGACGCTTCACAAGCGCAGCCCAAATTTACCGCCACACACACAACTTTTCTTGCACGACAGACTAGCTAGCTAGATAGAGCAAGCAGCTTGGGCCCTTTCCATATGAATTACATTGATAGAAACAAGAACTTGCTAGCTGACTACTTACAACGGAACACTGAGATAATTATACAAAATAATTGAAAACTATGAGAATGCAGGGAAACCACAGGCACAATCTTTACAGCAGATTTTAGGAAAGCTTTCGATAAAGTATGGCTATAATTTATTTATAACTGCCTAGATTGTTTCAACTTTGGAGAATCTCTCATTAAATAGATGAAAGTTATGAATAACACACTCCATTATGTAAAATTATAATTAATGGTTATTTCTCTGAACATTTTTTATTGTCAAGAGTGTAAAACAAGGTTGCCCTCTGTCACCATACTTATTATGGCCAATGAATTGTTAGTTATAAAAATCTGATCCAATTATGAAATTAAGGGGTTAGAAATGAATGGGTTAGAAACAAAGGTATTATTGTGTGCCGATGATTTAAGCTTTCTCTTGAGTTCACAATCTTCAACCCTGAACTGTTTTATCGAAGACCTGGATAATTTCTCAAGTTTATCTTTATTAAAACCGAACTATAATAAATGCAATATTACAGATTGGGTCTCTAAAAGAGACAAACTAAATTGCTATGAGGTCTCCCAATGAAATGGGCGGATGGTGCATTTGATGTGCTTGGTGTACACTTTCTGGAAAAGTTTAATGATCTTGCAACTATCAATTTTGGTAGAATAATTAGCAAAATAGACAGGATCTGGAAACTATGGAAAGGGAAACACCTGTCCATCTATGGGGAAATGACCCAGAATAATTCCCTAGTGATACTGCAGGTTGCATACAGCATCTATTCATGATTCTACCGACTCCAAGATAATATTTTTTTAAGTAATGTGAGCAAAAAAAGTAATTAATTTTATATGGAATGGAAAACCAGATACGGAATATGAGTTTGGAGAGCTAAAACATTTTGATATCAAGGCATTAAACCTCTCTTAAAGCTGCTATTTTACCGAAACTGTATCTAAAGGCTCCGCCTTATCTCAGTTCACTGGGTACGATGGCAACACCCATCCGTAGCACGCACTCCAGCAGGTGTATCTCACTGATCATCCCTAAAGCCAACACCTTATTTGGCCGCCTTTCGTTCCAGTTCTCTGCTGCCTGTGACTGGAACAAATTGCAAAAATCGCTGAAGTTGGAGACTTTTATCTCCCTCACCAACTTCAAACATCTGCTATCTGAGCAGCTAACCGATCGCTGCAGCTGTACATATTTTCACCCATTTTCACCTACCTCATCCCCATACTGTTTTTATTTATTTATTTTTCTGCTCTTTTGCACACCAATATCTCTACCTGTACATGACCATCTGATCATTTATCACTCCAGTGTTAATCTGCAAAATTGTAATTATTCGCCTACCTCCTCATGCCTTTTGCACACAATGTATATAGACTCCCCTTTTTTCTACTGTGTTATTGAGTTGTTAATTGTTTACTCCATGTGTAACTCTGTGTTGTCTGTTCACACTGCTATGACTTATCTTGGCCAGGTCGCAGTTGCAAATGAGAACTTGTTGTCAACTAGCCTACCTGGTTAAATAAAGGTGAAATAAAAAATAAAAAAATAAAAGGCTATGAAGAGAGGCACATCCAATGTTTAAAAATGGGATCTTTTTTGTTATACAGATTAAAACTATCAATTTCCTGTGGATTGACAATAAAACGCTGTTTGAAGCACACTCCTTAAATGAAGCCATACAGAGTTGGCTACAATTCCAATTTCATCCCCCAGAAGAGGGAGAATATATATATTAAAGCAAATAATATGGCTAAAATCCAATGTACTGATAGTTTCACGGCTCATGCTAAGACCCAGATGCAGACACAGGAGGCAGATAGTAAGAGTCTCAGAGTTTTTTATAGTTCAAGGGGCAGGCAAAAGGTAAGTCAAGAAAGGCAAAGGGTCATAATCCAAATCAGAGTCAGGCAGGTACAGGACAGCAGGCAAGATCAGGACAGGCAGATAGGTCAGAACTGGGAAGACTAAGGAAAGCACAAACTAGCGCACAGGAACAAGCTGCTAAAGTAGCAGCTACTCTTCCTGGGGTCCAGCAAAATTAAGGCAGTTAATAACATTTTTAAAAAGCATTACAATACATTCACAACCCACTGTGCCCTCAAATCAAATCAAATTTTATCTGTCACATACACATGGTTAGCAGATGTTAATGCGAGTGTAGCGAAATGCTTGTGCTTCTAGTTCCGACAATGCAGTAATAACAAGTAATCTAACTAACAATTCCAAAACTACTGTCTTGTACACAGTGTAAGGGGATAAAGAATATGTACATAAGGATATATGAATGAGTGATGGTACAGAGCAGCATAGGCAAGATACAGTAGATGGTATCAAGTACAGTATATACAAATGAGATGAGTATGTAAACAAAGTGGCATAGTTAAAGTGGCTAGTGATACATGTATTACATAAGGATACAGTCGACGATATAGAGTACAGTATATACGTATGCATATGACATGAATAATGTAGGGTAAGTAACATTATATAAGGTAGCATTGTTTAAAGTGGCTAGTGATATATTTACATAATTTCCCATCAATTCCATCAATTTCCCATCAATTAGACAAGTAACTCTTTGTCCACATTATAGCAGGGGGTGTAAAGCCATAACACAGACGTTTTACCAGCAGAAAACTATGATCGATAACGCCAAAAGCTGCACTTTTGGCTAACAAGACAGCCCCCGCAATCATTTTATCTTCGATTTCTCTCAGCCAATCATCAGTTATTTGTGTAGGTGCTGTGCTGGTTGAGTGTCTTTCCTTATAAGCATGGTGTAATTCTGTTTACTGTGAAATAGCATGTATCTGGTCAAACACATTTTTTCCAAGAAGTTTACTAAGGGTTGGTAACAGGCTGATTGGTCGGCTATTTGAGCCAGTAAAAAGGGGCTTTACTATTCTTGTGTAGCGGAATGGCTTTAGCTACCCTCCAGGCCCGAGGGCCTAAGCTTAAATTGAAGATGTGGCAAATAGGAGTGGCAATATCATCTGCTATTATCCTCAGTAATTTTCCATCCAGATTGTCAGACCCCGGTGGCTTGTCATTGTTGATAGACAACAATAATTATTTCACCTCTTCCACACTGACTTTGCAGAATTCAAAATGACAATTCTTGTCTTTTATAATTTGGTCCGATATACTTGATGTGTAGTGTCAGCGTTTGTTGCTGGCATGTCATCTCTAAATTTGCTTATCTTTCCAATGAAAAAGTAATTAAAGTAGTTTGCAATATCAGTGAGCTTTGTGATGAATGAGCCATCTGATTCAATGAATGAAGGAGACGAGTTGGATTTTTTTCCCAAAGCTTTTTACTATCATTGATTATATAATTTAATATATAATTTATCTTTGAAAAGCGTGCCTAAAGTAAACTGCCTGTTACACAGGCCCAAAATAGAAAACACTCTAAAATTTCTAAAACTGTTAAAATAATGTATGTGAGTATAACAGAACTGATATGGCAGGCAAAACCCGAGGAAAAACCATTTAAAATGGCTGTCATGTTTATCATGTGTATTATGAGGCCAAAACCTCACAGATTGCAGTTCCTAGGGCTTCCACTAGATGTAAACAATCTTTAGAAAGAGTTTCAGGCTTGTTTTTGGAAAAATTAGCTAGAATTTGTAGTTTTTCTAAGTGGCTCCCATTTTGGCTGTAGTGTTTTCATGCGCGTGGATGACAGCAAGTTCTTTGTTGTTTATCTCCGGTAAAGAAAATAACCATTCTCCGTCGTTTGATTATAAACATTGTTTGACTTGATTGGAGAAGTTAATTGGTAACGTTTGGGATTCATTTTGTATGCATTTTGAAGGAGGGAAACCGATGGATTATTGAATGAAGCGCGCCAGCTAAACTGAGTTTTTGGGGATATAAAGAAGGAATTTATCGAACAAAAATACCATTTGTGATGTAGCTGGGACCTTTGAGTGCCAACAGAAGAAGATCTTCAAAGGTAAGGCATTTATTATATCGCTATTTCTGACTTTCGTGGCGCACCTGCCTGGTTGAAAAATGTTTTTCATGCTTTTGTGTGCGGGCGTTGTCTCAGATAATTGCGTGGTGTGCTTTCGCCATAAAGCCATTTTAAAATCTGACACAGCGGCTGGATTAACAAGAAGTTCAGCTTTATTTTGATGTATGACACTTGTATTTTCATGAAAGTTAAATATTTATATTTCTGTAATTTGAATTTCAATACTCTGCAATTTCAGCAGATGTTGTCAAATCTATTCCGTTAACGGGATTTGATCCATAAGAGGTTATTAGTAACTTGAATAAGTAGTTTCATAAATGCGTCAAGTGCAGCGTCTGGACGTTCCTCATTACAAACCACAGAGCAGCAAATATTCTTTACATCAACATATGAATCACTACAAAACTTATTGTATGACCTCTTATACACTATATTAGGCCCAGCCTTTGGAACTTTGGTTTTCCTAGATATGGCTATTATATTGTGATCCCTACATCCTATGGATTAGGATACTGCTTTAAAGCAAATATCGGCATTGTTAGTAAAGATGTGATCAAAACATGTTCATTATTTAATTCCTGCGCTGTTTGTAACTACCCTGGTGTGTTGACTGACAACATGATCCATGTTGCAGGCACTAGTTAGTTTAAAGTTTTTTCCTGACTGGGCAGCTTTAAATGCTAAAATCAGCTCTTTAAAATCCATATTCAAATGTTCCGAGCTAGCCCTCCTGATGTCATTTGACCTCATATGGACTACGACAGCGTCA